>NC_062533.1:11369862-11399862 GCF_022655615.1 Tachysurus fulvidraco
TCATAGGTTTGATGTGCCATAAGATGACATCAGCTCTACCTCAGTGTTGATATGAGTGAGATCTGTGAGTCATCAGAAACTTGAATTCTCCTCTCATTCTGTGCCATGCTCAATGAATTGTGGGACATTTGTTTGTCCATCAATCATTACAACTGTTGAATGTTTTATTCCTCCAGACTTGAGACTAGTAAAAATGTCTCTCTGTTGATCACATCACTGTTGCATAGGTATAAAAACCAGAAGAAAAATTGTTCAGTTACCAAATAAAGTGGATCCCAGTAAAAGTCTGTATTCAGTGTAACTTACCACTTCAGAAAGCAATGTTCAGGAAACATCTCCAATGTCTCCGTAATCGAAATAGACATTATTTATAATTATTCTGCCATTTTAATGGCATTGTCCTAATAGTTTTTTTTAGTTAGGCTATGAACAAGTTATTTCTTTTCAGTGATACTAAGCAACAGAAATCATGCATTGGCAATGTACAGTAGCACTGAGTTCAAAAGTGCTTCATATGTTATATATTTAGACTAAACCACACTGAACAATCTAACTGACTAATAAATTAATTATTTGTCAATTATTTAATTATTTTTGTAATGATCTGGATTTTAAAAACACTTATTGACTGATGTTAGTGTTCCTCGGAACAGTACGTAAATACTGTTCAACTTCCACCATCTTAGGATCAACAGCTTTGTTCAGCGGAGTGAAGTGTTCAGGATGGGCTATACTGTTTTAGCAGTTCAGGAAGATACAGCAGAGCTAAACTATTCAGAGCTTTAAATGTGAGCAGGACTCTGTACTCAAACAGAGTCATTGTACTCGCATTTGCCAAGCAGCTGATGTTAATTAAATGAGACTGGGGTAATATGCACTGACTTTTCTGATAAGGACATGGGCTGCTGCTTTTGAGCAAGGTTCAGGCAGCAGGGCGGCTAGTCCGATCTCGAGGTTATGAAAGCATACACTAGTTTCTCATTTCTCAGATCCTGATGTAGGGTTACTCTATTACTTATGTTCCTCAGATGTTTTTAACGAAAGAGTTATGTAAGCATGACAAACCACCATATAGGGTTACACAAAGGGATTTAACCAACATCCTTATTGTAGTCAGATACAATATCAGCAACATAAGCATGACTTTTTTTTTTGGAAAAAGAATATAGTTGCCATGTATTCAAGTTTTTATAGCATAGGATTTTTATCCTTTTTTCCACAGAACTAACAAATATAATTGTATATTGTATAAATATAAACAGTATAAAAGGAAAAGTCATCATATGTTTATGAATTACATGTACAAGATATTAGGTATAAACAGAAAATATGGCACTTATAAACAATATGTATTGTTTTAGGTTTGGTTTATGCTAACAATTTGGTAACAATCTTTTGAGTAAGATGTAATCCAGATAAAAAAATTGTATCTTTACCAGTATCTCAGTCTTGACCAGTATCTGCATGGGTCTGCATGTATCTGCATGCATTGCTCTGCTTCGACATGACTGGCTAATTAAAGTTATTGGCTGGTGGGTGTATATTTATTTATTATCTGGGTTAAGGTACATATTTATTTTAAAACAGTGTACACCTACAAAACTGTTTATAACAATTGGGATAGAAAACAAGAAGAGGTTTTGTCCAAAGCATTGGCCAAACCAGTCATAGCTATGTATGTAGACAACATATCTCTACCCATGGGATTTTCTCTAATGAAAACCCACCAACAAATCCCTAAAATTGTGATCAGCACCATTTGTGTGTTAACATAAGAAATAAACTTCACCTGGAGTTTGGCTTGAGGTTCTCCACAGCTAGGTGTGTGCCAGATGAGAGACTAGATGACCATCTGTTGGTCAGGACATCGTCATAGGAGGCGCTGTGCACCATGTATCCTGTAGAGATAGCCATCAGTGATGAATAGAAGAGGGCAAATTACTTGCAATCAAATGAATAGGTTTGAAAATATTTTTGCTTCTACAATCTAGAAAGCCACTACAGCTGTGCATTATTCTAGTGTACATACAGATATGTGTCTCTTAAATTATGGAACCTATAAGCATTAAATTTCACTTCAGGTTAAAGCAAAGGCCTAAGTGTGTGTTTTTGTGTGTCTGTGTGTGTGTGTGTGTGTGTGTGTGTGTGTGTGTGTGTGTGTGTGTGTGTGTGTGTGTGTGTGTGTGTGTTTGTGTGTGTGTGTCTGTGTGTGTGTGTGTGTGTGTGTGTGTTCATATATGCATATTTATGTCAACATGGCACTAAATTAGACAGAGTTGCGGATGCAAAAAGAAAGAAGAAAGGAGGGGAGCAACAGTATGGAATGAAGTTATGCACAGGGACAAGAGAAAAACAACTACTATCTGTTTTAGACATCATGCAGTCTCATGGCTGCTTCAAATCTCTTCTACTCTATTTTCCTGAAAGCACACAGGGACACTCAATGATTAATTCTGACAACAAAATCCAGTAATCTTCTATACTCCTGAGTTTATCTGGTCTCATAAGTCATAAGAGGGACCGGCCTTGTTTATAAACTAAAGGTGAATCAATGATACTGTTTAGTTTATTGGTAGCAGTGAAACATAGAAGGTCATATGTACAGTGGATGCTTTTTCATAGATCCCTTTGTGGAGTGTCTAAATGAGTACTTGGGTGTACTTTAATGCTTATGCACTCCTTAAAAACCTCTCTAAAAGGAAAACACGCTGTTACAGAGTTCTAGACAGAAGCTTTTATGGATCTATTTTTAAATGTAAGTGTGTGCTTAATTTCAATCTATTTCGTAGACAGTTAAGAATTCATAGCTTCCTAAAGAGGTTTCTCTCAGAGAGACAAACCCTTAAGTGTTCTAGACTGTACTTCTTCATGAAAATTCATGTATTCCAAAATGTATTTGTAGGGTCATGCTAGATTTATGTAGAAATGGCACCTGAAACCATGTCATCCTTCAATGGGCGAGCCCAGTCCAAAATAACAAATGAGTGACATCCCTCCATGGCAATTACAGTGATGTTCTTTGGCTTGTGTTTGGGTGGCTGCTTTTGGCTGGCTGTGGCACTGTCCTTTTCAATGAGGTCAGCCAGCACATCCACCTGCAGGTACTCTAGCGCCTCGGTCAGGGAACATGGAGCACCAGGATCCTTCTGGATGTAATTCACATATGGAGCTGAGAAAAGAAAAGAAAGGGGGGCTCAAGTGAAAGTAAAAAATATTGACTCTTTCTGTCCAGTCATCAGCAGCATACTGTATTAATACGTTCCACATTCTCTGATGAGTAAAGAAAAAAATTTTTTTATTTGGGTTTAGACCACGTGTCGTACATTCCTGGTATAGTCTAGCTGACTGAATGAAACCTCTGACTCACTGTGGTTCTCTGGTTTGTTTGCAGGGACAGAAAGGGTTGTTAGTTGAGAATTTTGTTTATCTGTTATCTGTTGGCAGTTTTGTGGTGGTTCGGTAGGCTTTGTCTATACTGCTGGCTCATTGTGGTTCTGTGATTGCTGTAGTCTGACAGCTGGGAGAGCTTCCAGAAATTTGATTGGGTTACAAGACACACACCTGGATCTAATCAAATGCTCCATGAGATGTTGCAGACCAGAACAAAACACTATTCATGTCACACTGCATTGAGTTATGATCTAATAACCTTAAGGCCTCTGTTTCATGTGTGATAAGAAGAGATGCTTCAGAAAAAAATGCTCACAAAACACATAACATAACAGAACATAACACACGATTTTGCGGTTGTCATGTGTAAACGTGACAGTGGATATACTGGGGGTCTGGGGATTAAAGGAGATTCCGTAGCCTTTGCAAACTATTAAAGCATGAAAATGCATGGCATATTCTCTCTTTCTCTTGCACTTTGTGGTCAGCTGAAGTAACTCGGTCTATGTCTTGAGCCAGGGCTTTTTGATGCCAGTGTACTATGGCGTTTACTGTTCATTTACATTTTATAATGGTCATGTGTTTAGTTCATGAGATTTCTTGTGTCCTCATTTTACTGCAACACTGCTGCATTTTTAGTTTTTAACTTTATTTATCCTGTTTTTGTTGTTTCCTGGGTGAGAATAAGTAGGCAAATGCCAGTAGAAAAAGAACAATTTGAACTCACGCAGAGTTCATTTTGGTTGTCTATAATGGGATCCTTTTTGGGAATTTCGAGTGTTATAAGAGCAGTCCTGCACTGGTGCTACTGGCTCCACTGGTATCTGTGGTGTTGACATCTGTGCTTGCTCTCTCAGTCCAGCAAGCCTGAGGACCACAGTGGGATTGCTTTGTAAAATAACATGGAGCTGGCTTATTACGCCACTCATTCTTTTCCCAGACAAAGCTGTTGATGTCAAGTTGCTGCCAAGAAAAGCACATTAGAAGAGCCATGAGACACCATGAACTCTCGAAACATGGTTGAATGTTCAGAAAAATCTCCAGGTCAGGGCCTTTTTCTGACAGGTTTACACCTTTGTATTGTAGTTGATCAGTCCTTAAAATTATAACGTAATATTAGCTCAAACTTTATGCTCTGTTTTCCATGCAGTTACTAAATAAAAATGATAATGATATAGAAATATAACAGAACAAAAGAGGTTCAAATAAAACCGGTCAACATAGTAAATTAACAGGTCATAGTAGCTGTCGACCTCTGATTGGTTATGAAAAAAAAATTGAATGACTACATTGTCTTCTCAGCCTCCATTCTGTGGTTAAATTTTCATTAAATCACAGCTTTGGAAAAAAAAAACCCCACCAGAAAAAGAAAAAGTAGGAAACCATTAAGCAGGAGGTCCTTGACCATCCCACAGTGAGTCACATGCCTAGAGCTGGCCTCAGATCAGAAGCTTGAGCAGGGCAATGTAGATGAGCGAAGCAGACACAGTCTGTTAACAGCATATTTTATCTCTACAGACTGTGCTGGAGAGGAAGTATTGGCTAGAATAATGTTTACAGTAAACTCACACTACCTTCTGAGCGTCTAACTTCCAGCCCTGCTCTCAACATCTGCAGCAGGTTCTGGCAGTCTCAAAAGATTTAATCAAGAAAAGATTGTAGCAGTGAGGAGAATAATGCACTAGAAGGATACAGGTCACAAAGACAGAGTCACCTCTTAACTTTACATTCCAAATCCAGAAATCCATTCCAAAAGCTTCCAGATGACTTGCATTTACCAAGACATTAACCTTATTAACTACAATCTACAGTGGTGTCCAAAAATGTAGTCCACACAATTTCTAGTTCACTGGTTCAATTTAAACAAATTTGTCAGATTGACAACTACTTTGTACAAAAGGTCAGATTTTTCTTGCGTCTTATCGCTTCCATCGAAGCTCTTTGACTTTTGACTCTTATGAATTTAATCTTACACAGATCATCATTTTCATCATATTTTTTTCAAACAAATAATTGCTGATATAATTTATCATTTGCATCAAATCAGAAAGATAAGGATGTTGTAACCTGACATTCTATGCATTATACAGCAAAACACTGTTTGAAAGGAATGTATTATAACTGATGGAGCACTTAGTGCAGTGCATTGTTTTACAGTGAAATGGCAAAAAATGCAATACAGTTGTCATGACGCGGGGCAGGAAGCGGACCCAGACGCAGGATAGCAAAACAAAACAGGGTTTAATAACAAGGGGAACACGAAACATGACACAGACTGAAGACAAGACAGGACAACAGTAGATTCTGTGCCGCCATCGGCAACGTGGCACACTTAAATACAAAACAATGATGACACAATGAGGAGCAGGTGTGGTGACAGGGAGGAGCAAACGAAGGCGGGGCAAACACGTGACGAGAAACGTAAACAAACAACTGCACGTGGCCAAAGTCCGGGCTGAATCATGACAACAGTGTAGGATATCTAACAGTAAGAATGGTAAAGATACTCTTTGTTAACATCTAGTGTTAGTGTTTTTTAGTGTTATTGGTGTTTATATAGTGTTGAATTACAGCAATTACCTCTAAATATGTTATGTTACTTTATGCTAAAGTATTTTGTTATTTATTATTTTGTTATATAAGTATTTTATTATTATTATAATGTTATGGTGGTTTTTTTTTTTGCTATGGTAGGTCAGAATAGAACAACCATCCTCATTCACAGTGCTAAGTAAAACCCATTTTCCCATCTGGAACTGAAACCTTAAAAAGCTGTTTATAGAGTTAAATTTATCATTCTCCTACCCCCCCCCCCCCTCTCTCCCAGTTTGTGCAGGAAGCTACATGCCACAGGTTTTCACACAAATTATTCTTAATCCTTTCTCTCAGGATTTCAGAGATATCCTATAAGATACAGAAGTTATCCTCATTAAAGTAGCTGAGGTACTCGATTTTGTAATGTCAACGACTTTCTCAAATGGCACACTCCTACAGAACAAATAAAACATGGGCCAAAACTCATTACTTGCTGAGAGCCATTTCAAGGTGAATTATGGTACTCATGGTTGTGAACCTATAAATGCAGAGGAAAATACAAAGCAATTTTTGAAATGATACTTTACCTGTGAAGCGTTTCTTGCCAGCAACATCAAACTCAGATGACGGGCTGTTATTAAAGAAGCGGAACCCTGTTGTGGGGGTGTGAGTAGTATGGGGCAGCTGAGTGGTGATAGGGATCGTGGTGGTCTCCATCAAAAATTCATCTGTTAGATAAAAAGCACACAACTAATAGCTATTACACTATTAGTAATCACATTACTCAAGAGTATATTATATGGTATGGTGAGACAAACCCTCTCTAATTCCATCTTAATTCTGGTTACACTGCCATTACATTGGTCAAAACCATCTCTTTATTAAAATATGCTAACATGTTTTGCATCTTTTTAGGGGCAGATATGAGGTCATATAAATTCTTTCACTTTTTCATTGTTGAATAGCTGTTTTAAATGGACATAATATTTCGCCTATATTTGCCTTGTCATGTTAAAAATACAGGAAAAAGATGTTTTTACAAAGCTCACCACTTGGGTAGCAGTCCAGTATTCCATAATCATCCATCATAGGAATGCCATTCTTATCCAGCTTTGCAAATGTTCCAGGGGGACAGGTAGGCAAAGCTTCAGTTATGTACTCCAGAGTAGTAATTTCTGTTGTTGTTGGTTCAGCAGTGGTTGTCGTGGTGGTTGGTTCAGCAGTGGTTGTAGTTGTAGTTGTAGTTGTGGTTGTAGTTGTTGTGGTTGTAGTACTGGGCGTAGGACGATCCAGGCCCACAAGTGGCTTCCCTCCAACAGTGAGGTACTTATCTTTGGGGTTAACAACAGGCCGACTGTCCCTCCCATGACCAAACAAAGCCATACCTTCCTGGTTTACTAATGGGGTACCCTCTTCATCTAATGGAAAACAGATCATATGTTAACTTTTACAGTTAGCAGTTTGTAAAGTAAAAATGAATATGAAAACATACCAAAGATAGTTTTCCCATCTTCTCCAATGACTACTTTTCTGGGCCGGCCTCTAGAATCCTGTAAAACCTTTCCCTCTTCATTCATCAGGACTCCTTTAGCCAGATCTACAACCTAAGGGTGGTACATTTAATGTTAGTACATTAGAAAGAGTAAAAAAGACACATAGCAGGACCTAAGCCATGAGAAATACTTCCAGAAGAGAATGTTTTAATTTTTTTTTTTAGAGATGTTAGCAGACCAAGACTCATTATATACTACCATTCATGATAACAATTATTAAAGTAAACGCACCCATCTGGTTCCATCGGGGCCTGTAATATATTTGACTCCATTTCCTTTTGTATTTTCATTTGATGTAGATGCAATTTTGCCATTTGTTGCTGTAAGATTTGGTCGAGCATTCTTGCCTACACAAGCAAATTAATACTAAATTAAGTAACTTAAAAGTAAATTAAGAAACTAAAACCGCATACTGTCACTGATACTTATGTATATATTTAACAAGACTTGTAAATAAAACTTTACCTTGCCCATAATTAGGTTTGTGTAAACCAACTGGGGTTTTTCCTCTTGAATTTTTGTCAGATCTGCTTGGATAGCGTGATCTCACCACTGGATTTCTTGCTGGAACTGTTACAGGGGTCTTGAAATCATTTGATGTGTCACCACCAGCAGGTTGCATCAGGGATGATTGTGAGACCAATCCCACAGTTGATCTAACATTAGCATTTTGGCTAGCACCGGTGCCTTCATCTGAAGGTGAAGCTTTGTGTTCCATTGTCTGGGAGGCAGAAGAGGACGAAGAAGTTGAAACGGATGATGAAGAGGAGTTTTGTTTAGCAGCAGAGCCCAGTTGTGTATTTTGAACTGTCTGTAACCTACCACGCAACCTTAACTCATTCAGACGACTGGCCAGGAGAGCAGAACGAACCTTTCCATTGGAACCCAGACCAAGTCTATTGAGATTCATATAGGATGTGCGAGAGCTGTTGTCAGAGGTTTGTCCAGACCTCTGAATGTGTTTAGAATCAGAAGCAGTTTTTTGGGGGGAAGCAGTTGGGGCAGAGTTCTTAATCTCCTGGGTGTCTTTGCTGACCTCAGAGAGGTAGTCATGTTTGTGATCATTGTCTGATATTGCATGTTCTTTGTGATCATTAGAGGTCGTCTGTCCATTGCTTGAAGCTGCTTGTCTACTCTTTACAGTGGGTGTTGCAATGTTAGAGTTGTAGGTTGTTGGGGAGGTTTTGGTTTTACCACTGACATGCTCTCCTGAGGCTGTTGGATTTGATGGCATTCCTCTCAAAAAGGGCCTACCTGCTCCTACTGAAGAAGCAGTCCTGCTCCATGGGATCCTGCCATCTTTTCTCTGACTACTTCCAATTACTACCCTGGAATTTCTGTTAGACAAGGAGGAACCATGTCCTGGACTTGCTGTAGAAGGAATCTGAGATGAAGGCAAATAACTGCTAACAGCCTTGTCTTTATAATTGTTGCCAACATCCTGTTTATTCTCTGCTTTGATTGGAGGGGCAAGAGTAGTGGTATATTGATAAGTAGAAGGTGTATCTTCATTATTTTGAATTTTTATTTTATGATCATTTTTACTGTTATGTTTTGTATTCAAGTTACTGGTTGATTGGGTATCCCTGTTGTCAGTACTGGAAACTGTTGAAGATTGTGACAAAGCAGATGAGGTTAAAGCTGTTTTTTGTCTAGGTGCATGATATTTGTGACCTTTATTTTGAGTTACTCTTCTACCATTTGGATAAGCTGGACCAGGCCCTGAATTACTGGCATGCCTTGCTGAGAAAGAAACTCTGCTTGTCCCAACTGATGACAGTGATGAAGATGATGACTTTCTATCTGTTTCTGTCTTGGTTTCCTGAGGTGATGTGGTGGGTGATGGAGTGGATGATTTTGCTACTGTATCACTGACTTTGCCTTCAGGATATAAGCTAGTGTGGACTTTCTTTGAGACTACAGGGTCTTGGCTTTTGGGTAAACTGGAGGATCCACCATTTTGATTTCTTGTCCGTGACCATGAGGTACTTGAGGGTGGCCGTCTTAAACGGTTACCATTGACAACAGAGGATGTGCGAGGTGTCAGTGACTGAGATTGGTCATGGCCCTCTTTGGACATTGGAGGGAAGGAATGCTTTTTCGGTAATGGACTTTTAAGAACAGAGCTTGATTCCTTATCTCCGGATGAACCTTTGTGTTGTTCTTCCTCCTCAGTTTTTGGAGCATTGTTAGTACTTTCAGGTTGTGTATCCTCAACAGCTTCATTTTCTGTTGCTTTATCTTCATTTGGAGTGTCTGTTGGTGCCTCTTCCTCATCTCCTTCTTTATCACTACTAATGGTTGTTCTAGAATTGGAACCTGAATTTCTGACCGAGCCTCTTAGTGATGAAAAAATGCTGTGATAAGACCGTGTTTGAGAAAGGGGGCGAGATTTCTTGTTTGTGGGTGAAGAAGTAGTGGTATGGGTAAGAGATATTTCTGTGTCTTCTGTATCTTGGTCCTCTAAGTCATCATATACAGATGTTCTGGAGGTGCTCTTGGACTGAGTAGAATGGCGTAAGGCAGTAGTGCTGGCTGGCAACACAGAGTACATATAAATCTTAACCTGTAAGTTTTTTTAAGCATTTTTTGGCATAGACTTGAGTTAAACCTGCATAGTGCACATTTACTCCTCACTTTAAAATTAACTACATCTACTCAAAGTGATCTGTATTATGCGAAAGAATACGCACACATTTTCATCACAGATATTCAGGGTTTTGTCAGTCATGTCTGTGCATCTGCCTTTAATGATAAGCATCTGTCTGACATTAATTCCTCAAAAATTTGGGAATAGAAATTTCAGAGGAGATTATGGAGGTTTTATTTATTTAAATTTGCTGTCAACTTCAATCAGATGTAGTGTTCAAGCATGCAGGATATATTCTCTTTCTTGAACACTACATCTGACAAAAACCTTAAAAATCTGTCAGCTTCAGAGGCTAGGTTACACATAGCTAAGCTTTTAATGATTAATCATTTAATGATTTAGGCAAATCTGAATTGACTTAACTAAAAAAAGCCTACTCTGTAAAGAACTCTACCATGTAAAAGCTGATGTATTGTTTTAACAAACTTCATTATATTTCTCTGATTTTAACATCATATTCATGATGGCCATTGCAACAGCTAATTTGCAACAGCTAATTTTTGACTTACTTTCAGGCATTGCAACACTCAAGGCTTTAGACTGTGGTCCTTGTCCTTTTCTGTTGGCTGCTCGAATTTTGAAGACATAACGATCACCAGGTGCCAGCCCATCTATGGTGGCCGATGTAGTAGTGCCACGATATGTTACTGATTTTGCTCCAAAGGGTTTTAGGGCTGGAGCATAGGACAGAATATATTCTGGAAGAGGAACAAAGAGTAATAAATCTGGTCATTTATATCTAGATGGGGTTCAATCCTCTTTGACTAATACAAAGCAGTACATTGACTAATGCAACATGTAAAACCAGAAAATATGATTTATTTAATTTGTAACTTGGCAAAACACTAGAATACTTCTTCACTGCCAAATCCTTCTGAACGTTGGCCATACTCCTCATAGATCAAACAAGATAGAAGCTGTTGTATTATAAACAGGAGTGTGTTGTAAGCCTCACCTCTGATTTTACCATTGGGTTCATCTGGTGGATCCCATGTTGCAGTGACTGCTGTGCCTTTCCCTCTAAGTGGTTTCACCTCAAAATTCTCCGGAGGGCCAGCGGGTGCTACAGAGTTATGGACGTGATAACAGGTCATAAATGAAGAGGAGGCAATACAGAGATTTTGCTCTAGAACTTCAGTGCTCTTCTCACCATTTTTAATTTTTATTTTGAAACAGCACAGTTCTAGGTCTTCCAGGAAAATTAGTAATGAAGTCATCCATAGTTTTCACCGGTTCCAATTATCTTTGTTAATTGTGTGTATGCCCATGTAGTTTTGAGCATGTGTGTTTGTGTGTGCATGTGTGTGTGGGTGTGTGTATGTGATGGTGGGCTTTTGTGTTACACATAAGGTGTCCTGCAAAACAATTCAACCAGATATCTAACATGTGGTATGTGACTGCAAACTAAATGCATATACTTGTCTACTTTTACATGCACAACACAAATTATTTGGAGCTCACTCAATTTAAAGAATCCTGGGTAATCCATACCTGATTCAGGGGTCCTTTGAAATACAGATACACTCCATTTCCCATGTTGATCACCCTGAGTGATTCGAACAGAGAATTCATACATTCCATCTGCAGACAGCTTCTCAATCACAAGCTGCTTCTGTGAGGTCTCCTTATATTCCCATCGAGCAGACTCTCCCTTCTCTCTATATCTGACAGTGTATTGCCTACAAGCAATAGATATTTATTGTGTCTCATCAAATATTCATTATGAATTATTCTCTTCTCTCTTATTAGACACTAATCACTATCATACAAAGCTTTGTTAATATATATTACACAAGTCAGTTTTACAGAAATCATATAATTTATTACAGAAAACATTTTCTTAAACAAAACCAACCTGATGCATTTCCTACCTGGTACCTTCAGGGAAACTTTTCTGTTTCTTGACAAGTGGATCCACCCATGTGATTACAACAGACTGGGGAGACAGTATCCTCACTGTAATGTCTTCCACCTCCTCTACTTCATCATGCTCTGATAAACATGGTTAATGATTAGAAACTTGATTTCCCAAAAGTCTAAGATTGTTTTATTGTACAGTAATAATCTGAGTATCATATCATTATAGAACCATTAAACATGATTTTAACTCCACAATGATTTAATGTTGTGTGATTTTGTGTTCCTCTTGTAATGACCTGACATTTATATTATAATTTACAGCTTAACAAGGTTTAAATTATAAGGTAACTTAAAATTTACATTAACTACAAATGTATTTATATTTAGTTCAATTTCTGAGACACTTAAAATGTGAGACACTTTAATTTCTGAGAAACACAGATATGACCTTATTTTGTGAGCTTATTTACTATTTGATCATTTTCTATCTGGATGTTTCTAATTAAGCGATCTTTATTTGATCTCATTGAATACTGAACAAATGGTTATGAACATTGTAAAGAAGTTTTTTAACAGATAGCAATATTAAATACACTTGAAAATACAATATATGTTTCATTACAAGTACTAAAACAAGTCTGTTTCAAGTCAACCCAGTCGTCAAACTCCATCGTGCAATACACACCACAGTCTACAAGCATGAGCACCATGGACTACACTTCCATGGCAGGCTGCTACCTGACATTCAGCCCCCCTTTACACTGAAAAGCTGAGCATATATTAAGCATATTGCTTGGAGCGAGGGTAAATAAGTCACTTTTTTGTCACTTTTACATTTTGCACATTATAGCACAGTCAGAGTCTTTCCCTTGCATATCCCAGCTTTAGAGGTTGAGGTCAGAGCACATTTATGCTACTGTTGTCTGATGTTATCCACAAAATTAGCTTTTTTGAACTTATCTAATATTCCCGTGTAGTTCTATATTTTAACTGCAGTGAGTAAAGTAGCCCTGGACTGTTTTTATTACTCTAATGTTGCATATGTAAAACTGTTACAGGGATAAGTTACTAGTCTCCTCTAACATGTTGTACTGAGACCGAGTCTGTTATTCTCTGTCAGAGTGCATATGAAACATGAATGTTGATTGGTCACCTATGTTTCAGTCATCATACATGCATCCCGGATGCTGCTTGGTTGGCAGATACAGCCTCATCAAACTGAATTTATCTCTGATTTTGGAGAAATAGTCTAACAACAAAAACTTTAAAATTTAAAAACCACAAGATAATAAAGTATCCACCAGTAAAGTTTATGTGGTTAACCCATTTTCAGCCAAAATGGCACATTTAACTTACTAATACTGAGGTCACTTGGTACTACTATAACAGCTTCTACCTGGAGGAGGGCTTTCGGTATTGACAGTCTTGCTTGCTGGTACGGTCCTCTGTGGGGCTTTCTGTGCCTGCAGTGATACCACATAGATGGACTCAGAAGCTATGAATAGAGAAATATCAAATACAGCCATGTATCATTATATACACCACGCCATGCTGTTCACAAACTGAACATGCATTTTAACACTATATTGCTTGCAAACCATGCTAATGAACTCTTAAAGCTTCTAGTATTACAGTATAAGTGCATCAACACAACAAGAGCAATAAGGCAACAGAATAATCAGAGATAATGAACCACATAAATATCAAAATCCAAAAGTTATCATATGTTGCTTGTACTCACCTAGTTTAGGTTTGTTAGCATTGCGCTGGTCAGCTTGAGGCTGACTGAGGTCCACCCTATGTTTGTTTTGAGAGCGAATGGGCAGGTATCCTCCTCTCTGTGGAGCTTCAGGGCCTGAGGAGGACTGAGGGGCTCTCTGCCGTAACACTGTTGATTTCTCAACTGTAGGACGAGGGCTTATCTTCGAGGAGCGCTCAGATGTCCTCCTACCTAACAAGAGACCAAGACAATGTTTGCTTTATTTCTTTGATAAGATTTAATTAAGTTTAAATAAACTATAGTGGAAAATAATCAAGTGAAAACTAATCAAGAGAAAATTACTGTTATTTATGCAGTCATAACAGAAAAAATCTATCTATCTATCTATCTATCTATCTATCTGTCTGTCTGTCTGTCTGTCTGTCTGTCTGTCTGTCTGTCTGTCTCTGTCTGTCTGTCTGCCTGCCTGCCTGCCTGCCTGCCTGCCTGCCTGCCTGCCTGCCTGCCTGCCTGCCTGCCTGCCTGCCTGTCTATCTATCTATCTATCTATCTATCTATCTATCTATCTATCTATCTATCTATCTATCTATCTATCTATCTATCTATCTATCTATCTATCTATCTATATGTGTGTATATATTGAGTCAAGTAATATAAAGTTTCTCTTCACACAAGACACATAAGTCTATAAGTAATAATTTACTTCATTTTCAACTGAAATGCTTCAGTTATTTCTCAGAAATGTTATAAAAGTTTGTTGCATGGACTTAAAAGGCTGTGATTTGGGATAATGACCATTTATATGATGTTATTCATTAACTTTAAGATCTTCGTGACTTTTTGTAGATGATCTGTTTTTTGTTGTTCTTTCTTTTGTAATGTGGCATCAATTTGTTTGTGTATGTCATACCCTGGCTACAAAAAATATGTTGATTAGATCTTGTAGCAAACAAAAGCGATTTTGAATTTCAGAAAAAATGTTTGCAGAATGCAGAGAGAATTTAACAACCCATGTTTATTCAAGCTTATAGCCATTCAAGACCACACAGTCCTCTGCGCTCTCACTTCCTTTTTGCTGTTTTTCTAGTGTTATTCCCCATATGACTGGACCTTGCCAGCAGACAGCCAGGCAGGTTTTCCTCCCTTTCCGTTAAAGCATTGATTTCCCTCCCATTTTTCAATGTCCTACTTTTTCTTCTCTCTTCTCATTGCTGTGCAGTCTAATATCACAGACAGTGTAATGAAAAACATCCTCATGAGCCTTTCCTCTGTCTCCTTCAGTAATCACACGCAGATGATAGACTGCAATTTAATTTTGTCATTGGACACAGAGTCACTGCATTACGAGGGCTGTGTATCACATCAGAACTAAATATCTTAATCAAGGTTTCCTAAAGCAACACCAAGCTAAATGCCGAAGAGAGATATTTTTTGATTTAGCTAGGAATCTGGTCCAGAAGTGCTTTTGCTCTGCATCATTTAGTGTTTCCTTTGCAGTAGTGCACCACATGAATGCTTTAAATGTCTCATGTCAGTTGTTTCAGCAAGGTAAGCTTTCTCCATTTTATTATTATTATTATTATTATTATTATTATTATTATTATTATTATTATTATTATTATTATTATTATTATTATTATTATTATTATGTATTTGTTTGTTTGTTTGTTTGTTTGTTTTTATTATTTGTATTTTTTTTACACAGCTATTAAAGAACATCTTTAAGAATGATTTGGACTTGATTCTAAAACTTTAACTAGATTAAAAATGACTACAAATCAGTCATTTGTAATGCAAAGAAAAAAAAATTATACTAGAGTTGAATGCTGCTGGGGTGAATGAGTTCTAGATGGGGAAACCGGTCTGGAAGAAGACGGAAAAAAAATGCGTGCGTGTGTGTGTGTGTGTGTGTGTGTGTGTGTGTGTGTGTGTGTGTGTGTGTGTGTGTGTGTGTGTGTGTGTGTGTGTGTGTGAGAGAGAGAGAGAGAGTGAGAGAGAGAAAGAGAGAGAGAATGTGAGGGAGGGAGGGAGGGAGGGAGGGAGGGAGAGAGGGAGAGAGAGAGAGAGAGAGAGAGAGAGAGAGAGAGAGAGAGAGAGAGAGAGAGAGAGAGAGAGAGAGAGAGAACTATGTGTTTTGTCTTATTTCTGAATTATTTTACTTTTTAAGAGGCAGCACTACATACACTGGCACAACTGCTGAAGGCACAGTATGATCTCTAGTAAAATTACTATCGTACTAAACTAATGAAAGGCACAGAATAAGACAGACAATTAAATGTCAGCAGCAGGAAAAGGAGATGCTTTTACTGTCATGTTTATGTGTTTTTAATTAGCTGTGGCTAGGTGTTTCAGTAAGACAAGATTATTCCGGCTTATTTTTAAATATTAACTATTACCCCATGAGCATACCCCACGAGTGTCAAGGTAAGTAGCAGATAGCATTAACAATTTACAGCTATACTGTTTGATTCGGAGCTCAGGTTACTGTCTGTCTGGGATTTTGCTTGATCTCCCTGGCCATGTGGATTTTCTGCAAGTTTCCACATACTTCCAAAAATCATTGCAGTAGGTAGATTGATGACATTAAGCTGCTCCTAGATGTCAATGAAACTGTGAACATATATACGTGTTGACAGACTAGTGTGTCCAGGGTGTATCCTACCTCATACCTATTGCTCTTGACCACCGCGACCCTGACCAGGATAAACTGGTTACTAAAAAATTCAACTTCTGTGGAAAAGACAGTGTACACCTCTTTCTCTCTCTTTCACCATCTGTTTCTCTGTTTCTTACTTTCACCATTTGCGTGCTCTTTCCTTTCTAAGGGCTTTTACGGTATGCACCTCACTGCACTCTGTCTTGCTTTCTGGCAGGTGTTGGATGAAACGGCCAGCTCTAGGGGCCAGGGCAGCTGACGTAGTCCAGCTATGTGTACACTCAGCTGGGTTTTACAGGGCCTGGCTTCTAACATCTCTTCACACTAGGTAATAGTGAAAGGGCCAATTAAGAATTCCTACATGTCATATTCGAGTGTTGTTCCATCAACACTTAAGCGTAGCATAACTTGGTGCATGCATCACAAAATTTAAAGTAAAAAAATGTGTGGCTAAGAGAGATAATGGCTTCAGTTTTACTAGTTGCAATTTAATGAGATGATGATAATAAAACCCAAAGCCCACCATTAAAAAAACATTTCTGTGAATATGGATCATCAGTTAATAAAAAAATGGAATATTTGGGATTTACATAGCTTACAGCATTATTATAACATTTTATTTAAAAGAAAGCTCGAAAAACGAACCCAGTGCACTCAGACAGAATAACTTATATTTCTTATTAGCTCCCAGACAGAGAGAGTTTAGAGTGCAATGTTATGGCAACACCATGGCATTTCCAAGGAGAATCTAAAACAGTACAGTGTCATCATTATTGGAATGCTAAGCCAATGCCAACTATACAGACGTCAATCAGTCAGGGAAAAAAACAACGAAAAACCCGATTTTAACTCATTCTCTGTCAGTTTTACTCATTCTCTGTCACTTTATCTTTTCTCTAAGCGTTGCTTTATCTTTGAAATATAAATAAGTGTAATCTGACATAATGGTATCCTGCTGTGGTAACTGAATCCACTGAGATCCTTAAATATCCCAAGAAGGGAGTAATAATAAGGTATGTGAATGTGTATTTATTGCTTTCTCCATACAATTACAAAGGCGTTTGAAAAATGAGTGGTAACTCAATCTGATAAAACACCCTCAGTGCTACTAAAGCTTTACATTTTGTTTCTCTTTTACCTCATTTGCTCCTGGGAGTGAAGGAAACGGCTGTCATTTGTGTTATATAGACAAATTCCTTCCCTTTACCCTGGAACAGGTAACACGCTCAGAGATTGGCTTCAGGCAAGCTTGGAGGATTAAAAAAAGAAATGCATTATTCTAATATCAAAGAAGCCATGCGTTTGCCTCTAGTGCTGAAGGACATCAGTAAAGGAAGCTTGAACAGGAAACGTATGGATATTTTGCTCTTCTAGTACATTCATTACTCTAGAGACTAACTGAAAGACTACTGCATTTTTTTTGCTGCAGAGTTATTATGAAAAATGTAGAATAATTCATTAGGAATAATGAAATTTAAGTTTACCTATAAGGCATCCATATTATATCTGCAGTTGTAATCACAGACTAAGGAGCGATTAAACAAAGGGGTGGGATTTAGTTCCAGTACAAAACTGTGTTTGCAATCAAATATGATATTACTGTTTTGGCTAATGGCTCTACAGTTATACAATACATGAAGGATTGTAACAGTCAAAGTGTGTATTGTACCTTTAAGATCTAGAGTTTTATTTAGCAAGATTCATTTAGCATATGTTGAGTGTTGACTCTTACTGCTCTCCAGACTCTATGTAGCAGAGACAGAGCAGATTACAGCTACCAGACCTGTCAATATTTGCTTAAACTTTGTAATACATCTGTCTCCTTTATGTATATGAATAGAAGCCATGAGATCTGGCTTTATTTGGGCATTTCAATAAAGAAAGCCATTTTTTCCACCCATGCTTGTGTTGCTGCCCATGTGCTCTATACCAGATTGTCTTTCTCACAGATCCTAGCTTTGGGTAAAAAAATCAATATCAGTAAGTTTGCAATTAATTATTAATGAATAACACAGGAGTAATGTTATACTACTAAAAAGTGTGGCCAATAAGTGTTATTTCTTATTAATATGCCGATTACTAACTGAAAACCGTAACTACACTACAAATCAAAAGACGTGGACACCTGACCCACATACCAATATGTGTTTCATATAAGTGTTGCAAAGTTGTAAGAACATTGTAATGAACATTGAGATCATCAGAACAAAGGGATGCAAAACCTGTTTCCTCATGACAATGCCCTGTGCACATATCAAGCTCCATAAATACAGATTTTTGATGATGTGGAAGAACTCATGAGTCGTGAGTCATGACCTCAAACCCATTGAGCACCTTTTGGATGAACTGGAACTGAACCCCCAGCCGTCTTCACTGACATCATTGCCTGATTTCACTAATGTTCTCGTTTCTGAATGAGCACAAACTGTCAGAACCAAATTCTAAAATCTTGCGGAAAGTAATCTCAGAAAAGTGGCCAGATTATAGCAGTAAAGGTGGACTAACTCTATGCTAATGCCCATGGTTTTAAAATGGGTGTAATGGTCATACTAAAATCCATACATTGTAGCTACAAGGACACCGCTTGCACCATTTATTGCTTTATTTTTGTTATTTTAACTAACATATCTTTGAGCTAGTTAACAAAGCTTGGCTATAAGCAATTACAATTATTTTCTTTTATTCAAACCAAACCATCAAACTGTATTTCAGATGTCTGTTATATTCACTCCTCCACTGTTTTAAGATTTCCATTTGGAGAACATAGTCTAGTGCTCGTCTTGACTCTGCTGCCTGTTTTTGGTCTTGTTTTCTGTGTTTGTGCTGCATTAACACCACATTGATCAGTTTTTTTTTTACCATCCCAATAATCTGAAATTTTGTAATTATATTTCTTGAAAGTTATGCACATTGGCACCATCTATGCTCTAGCTAAACATACCTGTTTATATAATGCTAAGGAAAGACACTGAATTTTGTCTTCTGAAGACTTCAAATTTTCCCCTGAGTGAATTAAGGTGTGGTGCCTTCATGCTTCATGACTCTATTACAGAGGATGAAGGATTTTTGTAAGCTAAACTGTTGACATTCTAATGCATGTTTCCTTCATAACCCACTGACTCACTGCATATTTGCTAAATGCAATGTGAAAGTGCAATTTTCCTTTGCTAAACTGACATTAGCTATTGAAAACTCTGATTAGATTGTATGAGATCCTACCTGGTAAGGAAGCGTTTGCAGAAGCACTTCCTTCAACGGCAAAGCCATCCAGTTTTACCAATTCCCCACCTGTAGTGAAAAACAAAGGCAATTTGTGGTTTATTTTGATAAAAGTACCAGTGTTAAACTGACAAAGTATATACATGTACTATACAGAATATATTGTATAACACGTCATTGAAACTTTTACTCAATCTTATACTATTAAAATAAAAATGCTTTGACAGACAGATTTATGGCACATGCACAGCAGCAATGTGTACTTATTTATTGATAAGTGTACTGAATAATTTGTGCCTGGTGTGGTGTGCATGTTTTGGAAATGGAACTATACATATGGATGTTGTTTATCAGAGGCAGAAGAGGAAATGTTTTAGAGATTTATGTGGCATTGGAAGGGTGACAAGCTGCCACCAAACAATGCCCTGGTTTTGGCTTTGGGTCTGACAACACAAAGCTTGCTAATAGCTTTTTATAGTGGAGTGCAATTCCAGCTGCTAGAGAAGGCCAGCAATCGGGGCGAATGGAATAATTAGAAAAGCAGACTGGACTGATTATATTCGGTACTGTGCTCAAGTGTGGGTCATTTTATTAGTCATCCAGCCTGGTTTTAAGAGTCAAGATTAAGAATAAGCTGGGAGGCCATGAAGTTATAAATATTTTCTGTGTAAAAGTTCAGAAATGACTTGTAGCCACAATAGAACTCTGCTGAAGTGTTGATTGACAATGTGATATTGAAATAGTATTTCTGTTAAGTCACTTGGATGTGTAAAGCTTTTATAAAATAGATTTACTGTGCATTGGTAAAACATGAAACGAATATACTTTTGTTGGTTACTGAAGGCAGTCAATTAAACATGCTCAAAAACGTTTTAGCTCATAAAAATAAAACCAAGACCCATAATAGCAATAATAGGAATCAACGGAAAACTGTCCCATACTTACACGTGCATATGCAACACACACACTCTCTCGCTCTCACACACACACACATACCTCCTGGAGTTTCTGCTCTGTAGACTGGTTTACTCATTCCATCCTCATTCTCAGAACTGATCTTGAGAAAGTGCAGGACTCCAGGCTCTAACACACACACACACACACACACACACACACACACACACACACACACACACACACCGTGCAAATTATACAAATAGTGCATGCTGATGTCATGCATTTAATACTTGCAATTTATTTCCTTCTTTGCATGACTATCGACTGTCAAATCTGCAGCCAGTAACATAACTATCCACCTTACCTACGTCCTCTAGTACCTCGGAGCGGCTGTCCTTGTCCACCTTGATGAAGCGTAGAGACCTCATGGACTTGCCATAGCCAATACTGTATCGATCCACTGGCCGACCATCCAGCTCGTTAGGTGGGTCCCATGTCACCTTTAAGCCCTTCTCCACTGAGGTAAGTTTCACATTGCGTGGATGGAATGGTTTAAATGCTAAGAGAAAGCCGAAGAAAATAACTGCCAATTTACACATGATGTCAATACAAAGATTGATTATGTTTATTCATGTGAATTGGGGAGCAATAAGTAACTGCTTAGCATACAACAAAATCTCGAGCCTAAATTTGCCAAAAGATTCCAATAGGAGTGTAAAACGCATTGTTTAAATTTCACTAAATTTAGTTCTTTATTCTCTTTTCTTTAATTCACATCTACTTATCTTGATCGATCAAAATGTGATCGATTAAGAATACTGAGCTCACCATTCAATATTCACAGAATATTTTGAACAAAATATGAGTGAAGAAATATTCTTCTACTGAAAATTCTTATTAAATAATAAAAAATGCTAAACATAGTACATTTTTGTTTGTATAAATCTATGGTGACTATGACTATGGCTATGAATTAAAAAAATTGCTAGAAGGAGTAATGTTTCACCACATCTTGATAAATAAATAAAATACTGTGCAAATGTATCTGTTTAATAAACAAAGGCTATGCACTTAACCCCAGGTTATTGTTATTGGTGTTTATCCCCAGGGAGATGTTTCACAGTGGTAATTTATAAGCAGGGTCAGAACTACGTTTTACTCTGCGTTATAAAACCAAGCATTGCTTTTGTGATGTTAATCCTCATTGTGATGCCAAAAACTGTACAGTGTGAACCGTACTGTGTGGTGTTATAATATTATGATTAGATGCTTAGCAACAGACACCCAATCACAAATTGTACAATGTGTGCCTCATAGCACAGAAAAACCAAGTCAAGAAGCGTTTATTGTCAAACAGCCTTTCTCCAGCACCATGGTGCTACATAAAACAACACAGAGCTACATAAACCAACACAGAGCTAAGGACTTAAAAGTAAGTTGTCCTAGCCACATAAAGCGCATCATGCAACCTAGTGCAAACAGTGCGAGACAAAAGACAGGGCAAACAGCCAATACAGAACACTACAGGATAGATACACAAAATAGCGCCGACCAGTGTGCATACTGTATACTATACAGAACATTGTGCAAAAATATAGGGTTGGAAACAAAGAGGGATCTTGCGAACCAGGAGGCAGCAACAAAAATGCCTTGATAGCCTCAGTCGGCAAAACACAAATCATAACAGACATGCGTGCCTTGGTGAGGGGAGATACCTGAGGAAGTTGGATATCAATGAACGGCATGTCGAACTATGTGACAAACTTAAAAAAGGACAGAAAAGAGCAGAAAGACTAGAGTAGAAAGCTGTGAAAGCTCACAGTGCAAAACAAAAAAAGTCCTTATTTCTCCTCAATGATGTGAAATTGTGAAACAAACCATAATTCCAAGTAGTGTGCTGTATTTATCTAATTATGGTTGTTGACATTTAAATATGCAATGATATGCAAAAAAAAAGGACAAAAATAAGAACCCAGCGGTTTATGAAGTCATCTGGAATTTGGATTAAAAATCTTTTTGGTCAACAACAACCAACAGCGATTTAAAGGTTATTTACTGTATCTGTAGTAATATGTAATAAACATCACAATGACATGATCGATTGTTTATTTCTACCTAGTGCCGGTGCAAGACCAAGACTAAAGAGATGAAAGTTCTTTCAACATTTCCTTATAATGTACAGATCTAAACTGCCCTGCTGTGAGTAGACTTCGCTGAAGCAGCATAAGAGGGCAGAGTTAGCAGAGTAGGAACTTGCCTTGCCTTGCCTTGCTTCAGTTAAAACTGCCATGATTGTCATGGATAAAGAGGAATGCATGTAATTTCAGATGGTTTGCTCAAGTGACCTCAGAAGATACTGTCTGAACTATGTAATATTTTTAACTCTGCAGCATTATTTCTTACTCACTGGCAGAAGGTACAGAGTACCAATATGCAATCTCAACCAATGCAAATGAGTTCCACCTTCAATAAATTGCAAGAGCTATGGAACAGTGCAATATTGTTACTGTGCACTAATGCTAATGCTAGGACTGTGTAACATGGTATGTCATTATGTTGCTGATACCTCATTACACTAACTCCTCTCTAACAGGATTTTTATTTGACAATGTTCTAAGACCATGACCTATGTGTACTGGCATGATGATATATATTTTCTGCCAAGTGTTGGAAATGTAAATACTATACAAATATGGTCTTGAATTTTATTTATATGAACTATTTATGGATTTGGAGATTCATTTTTAAATCAATTTTAACTTTGTTTGTGACTTATGGCCAAGCTCAAGTCCAAATGGAGATCAAGATCAGGATGTTGTGGTCTTATGACTGGAATCAAGAACTATAATCCTAGTGCACCACTAGCCCCAAACTTTGAAACTTATCCAAGCTACATTTTTTAAACTTATTTATGTTTATTTTGCTACAGGTATTCAGTGGACATTCAATTGTTCAATTGGGTGCATTTGGCTCATCCTAAAAAAATAACAGACTCATCTGCTCAGTAAAGGACTGGCGTCAGCGAGTGCACGTGAGAGAGGATGTTGCAAGCACATGCTGTTTATGTCATGTTCTGCTGTGGTTTTGGGCACTGTTTATTGGAAAATACTTTTTAAACTACTTGTTTCTCAATGTCTGTGTTTTATTGTTATAGAAAAAAATGTATTACAGAAATTGACAGTTTTATAGCTGTTAAGATAGCTGTTGCAATTTGGAAGGGAATCGACGTTAGAATTTTGTTAATAAGCACCAAACACCAAGTGAATGTAGATATCTCATAATATCATCTTTTTTATATATATTACTTGTGCCATTTTTCTTAACATGGAAATGAACATCATGAGCTAATGTACACTATGTGAACTAAGCCACAATAAGGATTTTAGGACATACTGTTACATATTTTAAGTTGCCAATAAACATGTTAGTAGTGTTTCCAAAAACTCAATAAAACTAAACAAGAGGACTTACACCTCAAATAAACAGTTTATAGAGTAACTGAGACATCATAATTCTACTGCTAATAAAACACTAATAGAAAAAGAATAAATGAACTGAGTTTTCGATAAGCCAACTTTCGAAGAAGGTATTCTGTGCTGTTGTAATTTTTGTTTTTGCAGAATAAAACTAGGTAAGTACCATTAGTGCTTTATGCTTATTTATGGATCATTAATAACTTAAAGCATCTTTATTACAATGGTGAAAATAAATGGTGCATATGATGGGTATGTACTGTATAAGGTATGCATTAAACAAATGGACCAGGCTGCTGGGCAAGTTCGTTCCAGTTTATCCTTCCACACCCTCATACCTTCTTCTCTCGCTTGGCCACCTTGATGACGGAGCACATTCACATTTATAAGCATGCAAATGAAAGAGGTTGCTTTTCCCCATTCAGCTAGAAAAGTCTACAAATAAGTCACAGACAATTTTATAATGGGATGAACATAAAACGATTTTGTCACATAATACTATGTTTATGTTATTAGGTCACTGTGTCAGGGATAATAACTGGTAGTGTGTGAGTGACTGTGCTCGTGTCTGCCATCGTAGTGTCAGTCGTATTCACAATGTTTTTTATAAAGACTTATGGAACGAGCTTCAGGGCAAGCACCTGCCGTTTAAACGCCAGAGTGTCAGTGAAATATGTGAAATTTATGCATTAGAACCATACTGAAACCCACACAGGGACACATAGCAACTTTCTGAATATGTCCACTGTCATTATTTCAGTAGTAATATATACTGCTACATGCATAATATACAGTACATTTTCCTCAAACACAAAAGAACACAGAAGCATCACGAACCTCACATGGAGCATTTGTGCCTGTAAAATGATCCGCTTTTCCTTTTAAACTGTATCAGATGTTTTAAAGCAAGGAATGTCGAAATCTTTAGGTGTGATTTCTCCTGTGATTCAACTATATACAGTGTGACAGAATGACTTTTTTATATTTTCCTACAGACCTACTTATTCCATAAGTGTGATACATTCATACTTATATAATTTAATACTTATATAATTATATAACGAAATTATAAAAGAAAATGTAATATGTTGGCATACATTCTAATATGTTATTAATATGTTAACTTCTATCAATTATGTAAGTTCTGTAAATCAAGTGAAATTTCACATTGACAAATATTCAGACCCTTTGCTTCATTAAAGGACATTGCCTGTGAATTACATCTTTAGTTTTGTTAAGTACTGTATGACGTTTTCAGGTGGTTCCATTCAGATTTTCTCAAGCTTGATCGGTTTAAGAGAGTTGTGTCATTGTACCACTATTTTCAGATCAGTTGAGAGATTGTGTTTAAGTACCTGCTCTGGCTGGGGCACTCTGAGACATTTCCAGACTTGTCCCAAAGCCGAGAATCTGTCTTGGATATGTACGTCATTTTAGTGTGGAAAGATTCTGAGCTCTCTTGAACAGTTTTCCTCAAAGGATCTCTGCACTTTGATCAGTGTATCTTTTCCTTAATCATATCAAGGCTCCTAGTCCCTGCTGCTGAAATATAAACCACTATTACGGTGCTGTCATTTGTCCAGGTGATGATCTGTGCCTAGATTTATTCAGATGAAATGTCTAGCATTAATCCCAAAGGTCAATAGTTTTGTTCTTCGTTTAATCAGAAGAGTGAGGCTTCTTGTGCCTCTCATTGACAAGTGGCTTTCTCTGGTCCTTTATACCAAAAAGGCTTGATATGTTTATCCTTCCTCATCTCCACATCAAAATTGTGGCGTGTGATCAAAGTGACCTTCAGGTTTTTCATTATCTACATGACCAAATCCCTTATTTACACATTTGCTTGATTTGGCTGGATAGCCAGTTCTACAGACCCATTCATCAACACAATCCAGTTTCAGAGGTCTACAGACAATTCCGTTGACTTCATGCCTTGTTTGTCACTCTGAGGTCTACAGTCAGCTGTGGGGGTTTATATAGAGACAGGTATGTTTTCCAAAGCCTGACTGTCTTGTAATGAATGAAACTCTAGTGATCTCAAATATTAATGAATAGGGTCTGAAAATACAAGTAAATCTGATTTCAGTTTGGTATTTGCCAGAAATTTATAGAAATTGTTCTGTAGAGAATATTTTGCCGATACCATGATGTGACAAACTGATGAAAAAGTGGAGGGGTCGGAATTCTTTCTGAATGCACTGCACAAATTTAACAATGTATTTGAAACGTTTCCTGAAACCAACATTACAAAATGCCCAAGTGCTTCACATTGACCAAAAAGCAGCTTGTGATGTGACAAAGATGAGAGCTGCACTCTTGCACATAGACATGCATTGACCTATGACTCCTTGAATTAAAGCTCTAAGCAGCCTTGTTATCTTCTCTCCAGTTTATAATTGTATTTTTTGACTCAAACACAATGGAATTACATTTCTGTTTTTCCTTTCTTTTCATTTAACTCTGTTTTGAATGCACATTTGTCCTCACATTTCACTCTCCCTTGTCTACGTATCTGTATGTGTCCCTTTTTTCTCTGTGAATTTCTTCTCCTCTTCTTTACTTGCTCCTTAACAATTCCCACCAGAACACCACCAGATGTGTGTTTAGGTATGAGTCTGACAAAAAACACACATTTTTATCTGTAAGGCAGATGTGTGTGGCTGATATTAACTGCCAAGCGGGATGATTAAATGAGTAAATGTGATGAAAAGAAGAGCCACGTGAAACTCCACAATGTAAAATCCATAGTGTCAGAGAAAGTACAATGAGCTTGTTGTTCTGTATTTTCTCCCCATTTTCACATGGCCTTACTCCAGATAACTACTTTCCTCCACATTCCAAAAAACAAGCATGTCCGTAGGTGTGAATAAGTGTGTGAATGTGTGTGCATGGGGATTAAGTGTTTACTGAACTTGAAAGATTGAATGTAGGAACTATCATATCTGTTGCAGGACTCATGAAATCAGATTCTGGCTGAGATAGAGTTAATATCTCAACTTTAACAAACCATTCTGAAGTGAAAAAAGCTATCTTCCTGCATTGATCACATTGGGCTAGATTAAAACCTTACAAACCAAGTGAAATTTCCTTTCACAGTTCATTTCATGCTTTGAGAAAGTTAACGAACTTAACATAAGCCTAATGAATACTGTTTGTTTTTCCAGGACAACACACGATTGCCATAACTGTCATATAGTATTAGGTATTGTATACAGAAGCCCACTTGAATGTTTATTTGAATTGAATAGGTTTAATATAATGACCAATAAAAACAGACAAGTATAAATAATGTCATCACAAATGTTACTGCCATTTTACAAAACCAGTTAAAGGACTTTAAATATTATACAAAATGTTACACATCTACATTTAAACAGTGTAATTGATTTTGTGTTTTGCATATGTAATGTTGTGGAATAAAAATCCTGAATAGTTACGCCTTTATATAGATCGGCATACAAAAGGGCTTTAAAGTCCTGGTTCACACACTTATATCTACATATATATTTCTAATGTGACAAATATATGCAGACTTTAATAATGTCCTTAAAATAAAGCTGTATCAGAGCATAATACATTATACACTGGATAATTTGCCTGGCTACAAAAAAGTTTGAATGGTGCTATAATAGGAATGAGTTTGGACTCTCGATAAGAATAGGTCAGTTTAAAATACAGATAAAAATACAGGATTTATGAACAATAGAAGTGGGGAGAAAAAGCAGATGTTGGAATAGCAAAACAATTTATTTCTAAAAGTTCATACAGGCACTCGTTCGGGTCAACAAGCAGAGAAATTCAAAAGAATATAGACTGAAAACAGACAATAATATACAGCTGCTGACAGCAGTCCCAGACTGCACTGATTGACCTCATTTACAGAACCACTTCCAAAACAGAAAGAGTGAGAGAAAAAGAGGAGAGGGTGAAAAAATGTCCTATTGTAACGTGGCAGTTAACTGTGATCACCAGGACACTGCCACTTCCAAGATTCCTCAGCTATACTGCTCTTTCCTTAGTGCATAGAACCAAGGATAGAGGAAAGTCTGGACAAAATGGATTTCATAAACTCCGAGTGAAAGTCCAGAACATCTGCAGCATAACTTCTGAGCTCGCTTATATAAAGCTAGTTAAGTCACTTTCTCCAGGATGGCTCTAAAATACTGAAATTCATGCTGCTCTGTTCCTGCTCACTGTACACTGCTGTATATTGTTGCACTTTGCCTTTCCAGACTGTGCTCCTCCTGTGCAGCCCCTGTGTTCTGTGGGAGCTTGGCTCTGTTAGCTAGCTATACAGTGAGATCACTCTTTATTTTTTGCTTTTTTGGCATACAGCTCTCACTTTGAGACCATTTTCCATGAGTGTTCTAGACAAACAGTTCCTTCATAATTCCCTATAGTGAAGGGAATCAAGTTTAAAAGTGATGTTGAATGGCACATAAAAAAATTCAGACACATAAAAAAATTAAAATGTGCATAAGCTGTTGCTAAATTTATTAACCTTCAGAATCTAATGTTGATGGCCGAATGCATATGAAAGATAAAATTTATTCCAAACTGTTTTTGCCAAATTCTAATAGTGCGTGTATGCTACATGAACACTACTACTGTACGCCAGACCAAAGCACAGATTAAAGGCAAACCTCAGGCATATCAGATCAGCCCCCTGGCACTATCATGACAATATCTGGGTCTTATAGTAAATATGATTTATATTTATTATTATCTTAAAATCGATTGCAAAGTTGAGGTCAGAAATGCAATATCACGATTTGCAGCAAATATAGAATTTACGGCAGCAATAGGTTTAATTCTTGAAATGTAATGTATATATTCATTATTTATTATTGTGCATAAATGTAATTCATACAATTTGTCAATATTGTACATGTACAGCAGAAGAATGAAAAAATAAATCGTAAAATTTATGACTTTGAGGCTGAACAGTCCAGTATGGTAATATACTGCTATGCATTTGATCCTTAAAAAAAGCCCAATAATGTGTATTTTTACAGAGTGCAACTTTCTTGCTTGGTCAGAATGTATATATACATTCTTGAGGTACCTGTGGAGAGCAGCCTAAGGTGTGTGTATGTGTATGTATGTGTGTATGGATAAAATCTACACATAATGAGCTGTCTGAAGTGTGTGATTGTGTGTGTGATGCCTACCTGTGAGCATCGGGCTGAGGGCGCCGAGCACGAGCAGGAGCACCGGGAGAGCGCGTGCTGCCGGTGGACACATAGCGAACAGATGTGGTGCAGCTCGCGCGCCGCTCCGGAGAGCGCGTGAAGAGGCGGGGGCCGCTCCCTACCTTATGGCACAAACCCAAACCTTCACTACATTACATTATAACGTATGAAGACTCTGCCTCACCGCTAGAGGGAGACACAGGCTGAATCTGAAATCCCCATGGCCATAAACTATGCAGTGATCTGTCTGTCTGTAAGTCTGTTTATATGTCAGTCTATATGTATACAGCCATTGGGAGTCATTGCATGAAAAAAATGATCAAATATAGCTATAAGACCAGTAATAATTCAATACTATTTAGAATATAGAGATTCTATCAAATATTCACAGAAAATACTCAAATACAACACCCATTATAATATCACACACTTTAAAAATAGTTGTTTAAGTAGAAATATATGCAATCAAAGCACATCTGTTATTTATGCTGATCCTTTGGTCAGATTTCTTATAAAGACACAACAGACAGTTTAACAGACAGACCAGATGACTGTCCTCGATTGCTCCCTTCCTGTGTGGTACATGGCCTCCCATAATTTGTGCATTATGGTTTTTGTTTGTTTGTTTTCCTGTTTAAACATGATTTGTTTTATTCTGTGTGGCATTTCAATGAATACTTTCTTCCAATTCCAGGATAATTACAATATTTTCATCCAGTTGGCCGAATATTTTCTTCCAATCCGTTATAAATATTTACTGAAAAATAAATGACAGTATGTATTACTATTTGAACTACTATCACTGAATGCTAGAAGAAAAGAAGTTTCCCATTGAGAGATTGTATTCTGCAGTCA
>NC_062533.1:11404862-11502362 GCF_022655615.1 Tachysurus fulvidraco
TGTAAACCTAATGCAAAGCAGAATTCAGACAACATGGTGTGTATTTTTTAACAACATAAGCAAAAGTGGTAACAGTCCCTTATCGACCATGTTATTGTTTAACATGCTTTTCCTGTGTATGTTCAAATATATTTGGGATGTGTTCAGTTATTTGAACTGTATTTTTATTATTCCTGTGAGAAGTTAACGGTTCGATAGAATCATTACAATAATGTTTAATAAGGATGAACCAATCTAAAAAATAAGTGTTAAATTGGGAGATTGTGTTATTATTCCTCACAACATAAGAGCAAAAGCTTCTTTTCTCACTCACCATTTTCAACATTCAACAATGTCGTATTCATAAAAAAATCCAGAAATGTAATTTAATGAGAAATGAGAGACAGTGGTTACAACAGAGCCTTGACTCAGCTAGTGACCTACGAGATGACAAGCACAAAGGTGTTAATGGTAGTAATAGCATGGAAATGGGAGCTTTGGAATAGCGTTTGTTTGAGGCAGAATGTAAAGTTAAGGAGGTGAGAAATCTGGTCAGACTGAAATACTATTGTGGGAAGCCGAAGTGAAAATAAGTAAACATTTTCACTTCCTATGAAAGAAGTTTAAAACAAAAATTAAATATTGATATACAAGTGGTTCAGGTTGAATTTTTCCTTAAAAGCCTACCCTGGTATCAGAGGCGATGGGATGTAGGTCGCATTGCTGTGTGTGATGAGAATGCCGTTTCTGGAAGTCATGTTCTCATGCATACACCTACAGTTCAGGGAGAAGACAGATATCAGCATTGGTTCCCAGCACTGCACGCTTATATAGACAACAATGAGTTGCCTGGCAACCACTAGGGTGCTCCTGTGACCCTCCGCGCGCCCTCTACCGTTCATTTATGTACAATTTAAAGGCTATTGCATCGAGCACGTTATATATGCGTCATTGCGTCACTAAACACTGTGCACGATTTTTGTATGCATGCGTAAATACTTTTTATTTCCTCAACGTTCATGTAATCAACTGCTTGTTATATCATCCACATAATAATTGATCAGCCAATGTCATAGCAATGGCATTGTTGGCAATCTGAGTGAGAATATACATTTTTTTTATGTTTTCTTATTTTGTCTGATTGCCGTGGATGGCCTGTAAGAGATGCCTTTTGTACAAATGCCGCCCCCTGTAGGGACCTCGGTGTCTTTACAACAGCATGAGCAGCGCAACACTCACGGTCAGTACGACTCGCTTTAATGAGTCGATTCCTAACTACATGTTTAGGTGAATCAAACCCTGCGAGCTTATAGTAATTTAACTGCTTCCAGATTTGTTATTCTAACAGTTTAACATCAACATTAAGTCAAACTTAAAACTTGAGTATAAAAAAGTAAAAAAATAAAATAATAATGATTTATATTAATCATTATTAGTTTATTTTTATATAAAGTATAAAATAACAATTAGCCTAAGAATTAACCTAACCTAACAATTAGCCTAAGAATTTAGTAACTTTTAGTGAAACATTTAATAATAACTAACATAGTACTAAATTTCGAAATAAGTCAAAACCCTAACCTTGTTCTCTCGAGTTTATAGGAATCGATTTATTCGAATCGCTTAAAAGAGTTGTTTATAAAGAACCGGTTCGTTCTCGAATCCCGACATCACTATTGCACATCAGCGGTAAAGGGGCGGAATGCTGCGAGTGTGTATCACTGACTAGACCCTAACAAACATGAATGTACTTTAATTGTTTGCAGATATTTTTTAAGTCAGATATATACCAAATAATGTGCACGTTGACGTTTTGTTGCTTGAACGAAAATCTATAAATATAGGAACAGGTCCGCTTAGTCCATGGCACGTTTATATGAGTAGGTGATACTTTGTGGGAATTTCTTTCTCTCGTGATTTCCGTGGTTTGAATCTTTTACTGCCATGGCTCTGGTGGTGTATCTGAAATCGGTTTCGGATCTTCCGGGTAAAGGAGACCGACTCGCCAAAGTCTCATTCCGAGGTACTGCTACTCAATATACACTTATTCGTTTATTATACGTATGTTGCGTTATTTTGTGACTAGACTAGTTTGTGTGCGTGGGTGGGTTTGGAGTGAATCATGCCGGAGTGCTGTGGAAGATTCCTGCTGAAAGTTAGGGATCTACTTCTCCCACTCTGTAGTGCCCAGAGAAATCCCCTGTTGTAAAATCTATATTGTTAAATGAACGCCCACAATGTCCAATAAAAGTCAAACTGGACACTGTATGAATGAATCCATCCTTATTGCTGTTACACGGGGGATTTACACGTGGACCCTAGAAGATGCAGTATTTATATATAAGTGGGCATAAGAACTGTGTAAATTCTCATCCAAAGGGTTGAATTGGTTACTGCGGTGTTCATGGGTGTCCTCTTTGTCTGAACACCGTCGTGGTCGTGTTACTTTGCTATTCTGTGTGATCACGATTGAGTTTGAGAATTAAAAATGCAGCATCTGACTGATTTGGTAAAGCCGTAGGCGAGTTACCTGAACTCAGATTTGTGTAGGCTAAAGGCTGCTGAAGTGCCCTGTACAACTACCGTTCAAACGAAAAAACTGATTTTATGATTGCATGAGAGAATAAATGGTTTAGGAAATCTCTCTCTCTCTCTCTCTCTCTCTCTCTCTCTCTCTCTCTCTCTCTCTCTCTCTCTCTCTCTCTCTCTCTCTCATTATGTTTTATGGTGTTGCCTTTAATTCAGCACCTTGGACAGCACATGGTTTCCCAGCATGTCAATTGTTTTGTATTTATTTTATGATAGGACATAAGGGTGGTGTCTTTATGTTGCTCACTCCTTTTGTAGATACGCGCAACATTCTGACATTACACTAGTAAAATAAACTGTGAATTTGTGATAACAGAGCTTGTATCTATTTCAGAAGAATTGTATAGTAGGTTATGGTTCTGTTCCTTAGGGGAAAAAATAGAGGTGGTGATATGACCAAAAAAAAACCCCAAAACACTGAAGACATGGGTTTGACGACAATCTTCCATCAAATACAATAGTGCTGTACTGCTTGTAACACTGCATTCGTAGATCATTTATTTTGATGAAAGCGTTATTAAGCAGCTGTATGTGTTCTCCTTTTTAGTATTAAACTGAGATCACATACAGCTGCTTAAGAACGCTTTCATCAAAATAAATGATCTATGAATGCAGTGTTACAAGCAGTATTTCTGCTTTGTTTGAAAATGTTTCCAAATTTCTGTCTTGAGCGGAAGGTCTACAGGAAGCATAGTCTTAGCTCAGTCACGTCCTGTTCCTCTGTGAAAGAACTTTGTTCCAACACACAAATCTGATTTTTACCATGCAAAATCTAAAATTAATAATAAACTGCAATACTTATCGAAATACTTATAGCATTTTGATCAAATAGAGACAATCAAAGCCACTAAGATGATTAATGAAGGAGAATATCTGTACTCTCTCAAGTTACAAATATACTGTATGCATAATTAATCAGAATTACCAAATGCAAGCATTTTTAGAATTACTTCTAGGGAATTATAACATTTGCCTCATTTTAAGTACTTCTTTTATAATCAAACTTGTCAATCAGCTTTAGGACATTAAATCATGTTATTTTTTCTTTTCTTCAACAGTAATTTCAGTTGCCCATAAGCTGTGCTCTTATGTGTGCTTTATTAATGTACACCACACTTTTTCAGCCCTAATAATTCAGTCAGCAGCAAATATAGAACCATACTTACTGCCAAATCATAAAAAAATTGTATTGAAAAAACAAAAACATACAATAAAACAAATAAGCAAAGCAATTTCTAGTATACTGACATGCATGACAAGTACAATGTTTAACAGTTGAACATTAACAAGAGCATACAAGAGGAAAACTTGTTGGAACACCCAGAACAACAATGACAACAAGAAGTGAAAGCCACATGGAGTTCGGCATGAATCTAGGAAATGGAAACTTACACTACGCACTATGTACTTTGCTATTGTAATTTATGAATTTTAGATATTAGTGTGTTGTCTCAAATTATCAAATAAAACACTAAACTATGTGTTTCCCAGTCGATGTCCTATTTCCCAGTCGATGGCCATTGACATCCAATGCAAGTATACTGTAGGGCAGTGGTGGCTCAAGCACTTAAAGCTCTTGGTTGTTGATCAGGGTTCAATCCCCAGCACTGCCAAACTGCCACTGTTGGGCCCTTGAACAAGGCCCTTAACCATCTATGCTCCAGGGGCACTGTATCATGGCTGACCATGCATTGAAATATTGAAAAAGAAATCACACAAATATGGCTAATTTAAAAAAAAATATTTGTAAGATGTCTTGTTCACCAGAGTGTTATCTAGCCATCTTGAACATCGTCTCTCATACAATGCCTGCTACCCCCTCTTCCCCCACGCAAGCAAAGCTGCGAGTGTTGAGTGCATGAAGTGCCCAGCATTCCACATTTTGCTTTTTCAGTTGAATAAGTGAGGTATTTGAAGTGCCCTTCTTCTTGTTGGGAGTTTCAGTGTGAACACACCACTCACACTATTTATACTGCAAAATAACATAAGTATATGTTATTAAGTTATGAGTATGTAATTTGGGATAAACCTGTAAATAGATTAAGACAGAGCAGAATTATTTTCATACTATAAAAAAGAGTGTTACATGACGGACAAAAACAGAGAACATTAAATACACAAGGAATGGAAGATACTCAGTAAGGGTTGAACATTTAATACTGGCAAAACAATGGAGTGTAATGGAGTATAAAAGACAGGAAGCACTGAGCACATTAAGTAGCATTAGTTTTGGGCTGTTTACTGAAATCAAATTAATTCAATTCAATTCAATTCAGATTTATTTGTCTAACACTTTTAACAATTGACATGGTCTCAAAGCAGTTTTACAGAACATAAACATAAAACAAAAGGTTAATATAAAGAATAATATTATACAAAAATTCAAGATTAATATTAGATATATTTAAATGTGTTTGTATTTATCCCCAATGAGCAAGTCTGAGGTGACTCAGGCAGCAGTGAGGATAAACTCCCTTGAATGGTAAAGGAAGAAACCTTGAGAGGAGCCAGACTCAAAGGGGAGCCTCATCCTCATATGGGTGACACTGGAGGGTGTGATTATACAGTAAATATACAGTCTGACAGTCTGTCCTTAAAGACTACATGGAGTTTGCATTATATATTATATATTATACATGTAACATAAAATATGTTTTCTGAGGTGGTGAGTTGAATGATAAAGCGTATTCATGATTTCTTTGAATGAGAGTAGAAGCTTCTTCTTAGGATCCTTCTAGGCGAAAGATTGTGAAAGCTGTGTTGTGTCTATGACGTATTACCTTAACTGCACTGCTGAATCCATGGTGTCCGTCTGTAAAAGCTAGCTAAGCGGAGAGAAATGAGACATAGATGCTCCAGGGCTTCTTTCATCATCAAAGGGTCTTTTGTTTATAGTCTTTAAAGGATTATATAAATTTATGTGTCTAATTCAGCTGTCCGAAAGCCTGCTGTTTATTATCAGTCACCCGGACTTGTATGTATTTATTATTCTGCTGTACCTTAAGTGGGTGGAATAATATACTTAATCAATGGATCTCTGAGGCTAAGTGGGCTATTTTAGCACCACTGGGTATTAGTCTGACTTTAGAGAAAAAATAGAGCCACAAATCAAATTAAACAGAAACATAGATTTTCTTAGACTTGTGTTGGGCTTCAACAATCCTCCAGAAAATCTTGGCAGAAATTCAGCAAATCTCTGGAATTTCTGGAAGATGAAGAACATTTTCTGCAGGATATTCACTCAGTTGGATTTTATTGACAGTGGTGAAGGTGTCTAATTGAATTAAAATCTCCTGTAGGTGTCTAATTGGGTTAACATTTGGTCAGGCAGCCCTCGAGCTCTGTGGGTATGGAAGAGACTGATTTCATTCACATACAAATATTTAATCATAGGACAGTGGGGATTAGTCAGAAAAACTGCATTTATTTGCAGCAATGCTTCCCTCAACAGGGATATGTAGAGCCAAACTATGCCAACGATAACCTCCCAAAGAATAAAAGAGCCACCATTTTCCCCATTTGTCACCTGTTTGAAGATTTTAATTCTAAATTAAATTAATATTTTAAATAAACACACTTTGAAAAAAACAAAAAACAAAACAAAACAAAAGCAGGCTGCATATATCATATTTCAGTCTTGTTTTTATTTTGTTAGATCTTTTCTTTCTTTTGTGATTTGTGCTTTTGTTAACACACCTGCATTATAATCCCACTTGCATCCACAATCCAAATGCCCTGGCCACTTGTACTGTGAAAGCCTCACTTGTACTGTGATACAAGCAGATGAGCAAGAGGACCCGTAATTGTGACTTAGTAATAAGCTCTCTGGTCTAATTTAATGTACATTACAACATTAATTGTTATTGATAATTACCGCGCCGCACGTGTGTGTGTGTGTGTGTGTGTGTGTGTGTGTGTGTGTGTGTGTGTGTGTGTGTGTGTGTGTGTTTGCAGTCATGCTAATGCAATGAATATGGTTTTATATTTTCTAGGGTGTATCATATTCTTCATACTCATCATATTTACAACATTGCAGTGAAACACGATTCAATCCTGTTGTAGTGGCAGAAGTGATCTATTCGGCTTGTTACCGTCTTGATGTGCAATCATCGTTAAGCTGTCTGTGATCATATTTTCTGTTTACATTGCTGGAGACATTTTAATGCATCTATTTAAAATGCTAATTAAATAGCACTATTTGACTTGGTGAATGTTGACCTATCTGCCCTGACTGTCTCCTGAATACAATAAGAATCATTATAAATGAGTTTCATGATTGTAGTTAATATGATCCTGTGACGTTGATAAATACATACTGTATGTCCAGTTCTCTCAAACTGACTGACTGTCTTTAGTATTTAAATAAACAAGAATTTCTTTTTCCCTTTCTGTAGGTCAGTCCTTCTACTCACGTGTCCTGGAGAACTGTGAGGAAGAAGCCAGGATTGAGGAGGTCAGTGCATTTATTCTCTTTCTCAGTGTCAGTCACTCAGTATGAAAACAACACTTAAAGCTTGCATTTCCAAGCTCAGGAGGAGTGAAAGCAATATGTGGATTTGTTGCAGGGAAGCCTGTAGTGTAGGCAGTGGGGAACTTATCAAACGGCTCATCCGTGTTCTAGTGCATCACATTTAATGTTGTTTACTAGCGATAATAGAACTGAGAATGAGGAGCTAAAAATCCACCATCAAAACCTATAAGTTTTCGACTGCACCAAGTAAATTACCCAAATTCCCTATCCCCTGTCTGTCTGTCTGTCTGTCTGTCTTAACTCATTGAACCTGCATAGTAAATGCACTGTGCATGGATTGTGTGATGTGGTAGCCTAGAGGTTAAGGTGTAAGGTGTTACTGATTGGAAGGTAGTGAGTTTAAATCTTAGGTCCACCAAGCTGCCACTGCTGGGCCCCTATGCAAGGCCCTTAACCCTCAATTGCTCAGTTGTATGAATTGAAATTAATTGCAAGTCACTCTGGATAAGGGTGTCTGCTAAATACCAGAAATGTAAATGACTAAAACAAACTAATGGTAAAGTTTGTTTAAGAAAGATTCAAAAAGAAGGGAAAAGCCAGTGGACACACATTTTTGTTGATTTTAATCTTTAATCTTTAATTCACTTGTTGACATGACATGCTGTAAGAACGCTAACTAAAATTGTTTAATGATGAATATTGAACTACTGTAAATCTTCTATCATTCTAAAACTAATTCCTCTAAAAATTCTATAATTTTCTTTTTTTAAATCGTAATATATTTTTTATTAACCCCGTGTTTATTACCTAGTATACATTTAATGTCCATTGCAATGTATAATAATAGCATTACAAACTGTTTTAAGCTTTATTATGGTTAACTGGACCTTATTTCCTCACATTCATCACATTGAATTTGTGGTTAATTGTTTGTTCTGCCAGGGGTAAGAATCCGAATATTTCCTCCTCTGTGCAAAAGCTGAGTGCTCTTTCCTCTTGTGATTAGGGTGTTTTTGTTTGGGTTAGGGAAGCAGAGAAGCAAGCCTGCATTTTCTTGTAATTAACTAGGTAGCAGGAAGGGAGGAGAGAGAGATAGAGAGAGAGAGAGAGAGAGAGAGAGAGAGAGAGAGAGAGAGAGAGAGAGAGAGAGAGAGAGAGAGAGAGAGAGAGAGAGAGAGGAAAAGAGAGAGACTGTCTGATTACCTACCACAACAACCTCCCACCCCCAAATCCAACTGAATGCAACACTTCCTAATGGCTTGGAGTTTGGTCTCATGGCCACATTCCGGCAGACTTACTCACTGTCCCTTGTCCCTGCTGTGTGTCTGACTCATATGAGAGTGTTAGAACCAGTGAGTGCACACATCACTTCCTCTGATCTTACTTGCTACTCACAGCCACATCCCACCATGTAAAGTCATCTTAAGAGATTTCGGGCTTAAAATGTTTTGATATGATTTACATGACATCATTATGTGGTAAGAGAAATGGGATTTATTTTTTAATTATGTAGCTGTGACTCAGACGATCTTTAAGATCCACTACTGTTACCTCCGGCTCCTTTGGTAAATGCATTTTTACTGAACCTATTATTCCAAAACACTTCATACATAAGAGCAAGATTTTGTGGACATGTCCATTAGCACATTCTCTGTGTGCTTTTCAATAACATTTGTTGCATTTAAAGTGAACTCAAGTGTTCATTACCATTCATACCAAGCTTACTGCTTTCACCTTGCTTCTTAGTAGTCCCAGTTCCCATTAAGATTGTAAGCAAGTTTATTACATCTTCCACTTTATTTTTCTCTTGGTAATGCAAGTTAAATGCATGGCTTTGTACAGTTAAATGTTATTATTTAATAAATATTTTGGATTGTTCTAAAACCCTTGGAAATGGGTCTAGGAGCTAGAATAAACAGTGCAGATCTGTATACACACGTCTTTATTTTAAAGGTCATGTTACTTCAATAAAATACTTATTGGTATTATTTGACTCAGTATTATTTGACTCGTGTTCTCCCATTTAATTAAAGATATCATGGTATAACATCGAGTCTCTAAAACTTCCATTGCTTCTTTCTCCTACTCTGATTCAGCCCTTATTAGTTGATGTACATCATCTCTAATCTGGCCTCACTTTCCTTATTCCCTGTATTTGTTTTAATGGAAATACTTGCAGTTAAGTCCATAGACATTGCTTTTCAGTGATTACATTTATGAGTAACTGTTACATCAGTCTCAATGCCTTTATGGAATGGTGTACAGTAATCCCTCGCCACTCCGCGGTTCAAGTTTCGCAGTTCAATTTTCGCGGCCTCAGTGCATCGCTGATTTTTCAAAAATATTCATAGAAAAATAAAACTAAAAACGGTTTCCCAGGATGCCAGACAAAGATAGAAACTCTCTCAGAGGCTTTGTACATACCCACGGGCACTCAAACAAGGCACATGATTGGTTCCTGGTGCGAGATCTGAGCTGATTGGCTGCGCATCATCGCATCCTCTCCCAGCTTCTTCCCTTGTTGTATCTCGCTACTTTTGTTCACGCTGTCAACTGTGTCTCGCGTATTGTGTTCGAAATTAACTTTTCGTTAAGCCCTTACAATGCCTTCTAAGTGCCGTGCCCTTGCGACAGATTCCTCCAGTGAGCCCAAGAGGAAGAGGAAGATGATGACCATCAGTGAAAAGGTCAAACTTAGGGCCAATCCTACTTCACGGATTCTCACCTATCGCGAGGGGTTCCGGTCCCCATTAACCGCGATAAACGAGGGATCACTGTATTTCATCTGTGAAAATCTTTGTGCATTCAGTTTAGTGTTTTACCACAATATTTTACAAACTGAGTTAAAATACATATGCTTTGCCATATAGCTTATCCCCATGAACCTCCTGATAACTGATGAATCTGAATTTGTATCTCAGTCAGTATAAGGCATATACAGAGAGTTACAATTTTACCAATTTAAAGACCTATTTGAAAAAGTTCTCAAACAATTTTTAACTGTGATTTCAGAAGAAACAATAACAGTCATCAATCAGAGACATGCTACATTAAGATAATTTGTTCTTCTTGCTCAGTCTCTGCTGGATGCATCTATCTGCATAATAAACCTCTCTCTGCTGGTGCTGTTCGTCTGAAGGCTATTAGCTCAGCCCCCTTCAGTCAATATATATCATTATGTTCAACACATCAAAAAATACTACATTGAACATTAGTTTATTGTATCTTATTTCTAAATTTAATTATATTTTTTCCAGAAAGGTCAAAGTTCTGTATGAATACACCAGCACATTAATAAGAATGATAAATGAATCATGTGGCTTCATGTGGGTTTTATCCACACAGTGTGGGTGAAGGATGGTCTACATGAAATTGAGCACTGTCTAATTGACCTGTTTTTCCATGTGAGGTTGATGGTAGCCTGGTGAATACGGTTGGCTTAAACACTTGTGGGAAAGTGAAATTAATTGGACTGCAGAAGAAATAATGACAGTTCTGGGAAGGGATTTTACATCCGCTTATTAGAAACATGTACAGTACTTGAGAACCGATAGATGCTTAAATTCAGTTTTGTCAAAATGAATAAAAAGGAACAAGATCTCAACAATATACCTAGGTACCTGAATAAAGCTTGAAAATCACATACCAGATAGAGCACTGTATATTTCACACCTCAGTGACATGCTACATTACAATGAACCAGTATGAAAATCTGTTTAGACAAAAAATACATGCATTAAATAGGGGTTTTGTGTGTTTTTAGGTGTTTGAACTGATGCTTCATTTGCATGGCCAAATAGAATACAGAAATAGAAAATCAGGTGAATTCCTTGTTTGCTGTTGTTTTAAATCGTTGCTGTGCAAGAGTAAAAAAGAAAGAAAGAAAGAGGTCATAGAAAGAAAGAGGAAAGAAAGAGGTCATAGAAAGATTTGCAATGACAAATTGCATGAAATGTCATATAGAAGGATCTCTTCATGCTGTGAAGCCATATGGCCAGGAGAAATGTTTGCAGAAATAAAATCCTCCACATGAAATCGTTCCAAATTATTGTTGTAGCTAACACAATTTGCACAACCTTCAACAAGGTTCCATGGAAAATATTTTCTTGTGAGCTGTTCCCACAATGGTAAGCCTTTACAATAAAATACAGTGTAGGCTTAAAATGAAGACTGTATGGTGCACTGTGCCGTGAACTGCTGTAAAATGAATAAAAGGATGAGAGAGAAGCAGACGTATGGGGGAGGAGAGACTGGGGAGAATACAGTAGACGACTCTGCAGTCTTGGCCTATTAGGGATGCAGTTTGAAGTCAGTACCAGAGTACATGTTATTTCTAAATGTTGCTGTAAAAATTGATTTCTGAAGCTCTATTTCTCAACTGAATTTCACCCTCAACCTAGTCTTAGCCTTGATGTGACTTTACGTCTATATTATTTAGAATGCAAGGTCCCACTAGAGACAGAGTAAAAGAGAACGAATGGTAGAAACATAGGAAAGGGAGATGAACAGAAAGTGAGATAGTATAAAGTAAAGTAGAGAAAGTATATCTGAGTCAGTGAGTGAAAAAAGCTTTAAAATGGATAAGTTCTTAAGATAAATTTTAAGTTCCAGTGCATTTTTTGCATCTTTAGATCTTAATAAGAAAGGAATCTTTTTGATACATTGATCAACAAATTGTCCGAATTCTGTAATACACTTTCATGAAATTTCTACATCATCTCTGCTTGTAAATGATTTGGAATGTACACAATATTAAAATATTTAGAAACATTTGAATAGAAATGTCCCCTTTTTCAGGGATATGGGCATCTGAACAGTAGAATTAAATGAAGGCAGATTGAAACTATAAAAAATATTATTCCTGTTTTCAGGCATAAACATAATTGTGACTGATGTTATTCTTGTTAGTTTCACTAGTGTTAGATTCTTAATGAGCAGTTGTAGATGAAGACACTCTAGTTGAGGCAACTCTGAACCTAATATGTTTCATCTCCATAGCAACAAAACCCACCATTAATGAACTGGGGTTTCAACAGTGAAGGAAACGTTAGCCTCATGAACGCGGAACGCTCATGGGAAATACGAGTCATAGTTATAGTGGTCTGGGCTTCAAGAGAGCTGTAATAATACAGAATACTACAGAATGAAACACAACTGTAAGCAGGGTTCAATCGATCTTCTAATATAAAGAAACATATATATGTGTGTGTATGTGTGTGTGTGTGTGTGTGTGTGTGTGTGTGTGTGTGTGTGTGTGTGTGTGTGTGTGTGTGTGTGTGTGTGTTTGTGTGTGTGTGTGTGTATGGCCAAACGTTTGAGAATACCTGACTCGTATATCAGTTTGTTGGACATATTCAACTATGCTGGGATTAAAATGGAGTTGGAGTTCCTATAACAGCCTTCACTCTTCTGTGAAGGCTTTCTACAAGATCTGTAAGATTTTGGCCCATTTGTGAGATCCTTGAGGAGGCCTGGCAATTGCAATCAGTGGTCCAAATCCTCACAAAGGTGTTCAGTGGGGTTGGAGGTCAGGGATCTGTGCAGGCCACTGGAGTTCCTACACACCAAACATGTCAAGCCAAGTTTGAAGCATACAATTGTCTAAAATGTCTTTGATTGCTGTTAACATCACCCTTCTGTGGAACTATGGGGAGCAAGCCCTGAAAAACCACCACAGAATATTATCCCCCTCCACCAAACTTTACTGTTAATCACTATACATTCCGGTGGGTAGTGTTCTCCTGGTATGTCATCCATCACACTGCCAGAGAGTGATGCATGATTCATTATTCTAGAGAACATGCTTCCACTGCTTCAGGGTCCAGTGGCTTTACAGTACTCCAGCCAACGCTTGGCATTGTTCATAGTGATGTTAGGCTTCTCTGTAGCTATCTAACTGTGAAAACCTTCAGGACGCTCAAACAGTACTGGAAACGAAAAGTCAATTACTTCATTCATGATGTAAACATAATGTCAAAAGATGAATGAGACCAAAGAACAGCTTGATTGTCAGCTTTCAATTTCTAATATTTACATCAAGATGTACATCAGCTTAGAACATGGCACCTTTGATGGTCATACTGCTTTGTGAGTTTATTTTTTCTAATGTTTTGTGGCTGTTTGTGCTCATAGATGCTTTCATTTCACAATAATATTGTTTCACAATAATATTTTTCATTGTTTCCGATGTTTATGAGTGTTGTTCTTCAAAAGAATAGATTTCTTATGAACTACTGAAGTTCAATTACTTAATTCTAAGTCCATAATTAACACAGGAACACAGAGGTTTTGTGCATTTATCTATTGTTGAGAGAGAGAAGCACAGATTTTCACGAGGACACACAAATTACGCTTTTTACTGCATCTTTGTTGCCTAGTTACTAGAATAAAACAAAGAAGCCTTAAGTCATATTTTTCTCGAGACCAATATTATGAATTTTTTATTACCGTCATTTCCGGACTATTGAGCGCACCTGAATATAAGCCTCTCCCACTGAATTTTAAAAAATATATTATTTTGAACATAAATAAGCCGCTCATGTCTACCAAGAAAGTCATTGGTCACTACAGTATCTTTCTTGACATGGAGGATAAAAACAAAGAAAGAAAGCGAAGAAAGGCTTACAATAAGAAGTAGGACGTGTTAATATAGGATCAGTTTCCAGCACTGGAGAGGACTGAAGGAGCAGGAAGTTGGCCGCATATTCACAGATTGGAGTTTCCCGAGTCAATAACTCCTGAGCTAAACGCAGTTACTACACAAATAACACCTCTTTTCTATCGTAGTAATGTAGAGAGGCAGCTACAACCACGTTCTACTTCTTGCCTTATCATTAGCCTTTCTTCGCTTTCTTTCTTTGTTTTTATCCTCCATATCAATGTTAAAACCGCTTTCTGCTAATGTCACACATGCGCACTGAACACTCTCTCTATCGCATATTGACAAGACCCGCCCCTTTCTGATCATTGGCTACACGTTTGTTTTGATTTTTGTTTTGATTTTTAGTTTGTGGTCCCGACTCAGTTTTCTGAAGCATTTCTCAAAAAGCGGAGACCCTACCTTTAACCCGTTCGGCAATTTCATTGAGCACATAACAGAATGCCGCGTCATTGTATAAGCCGCGAGGTTCAATGCGTGGGAAAAATGTTGCGGCTTATAGTCGGGAAAATACGGTACCTTAAAGACTTTAGGTTCACAATGAAAAGTACACTGCTTGCTTTGTTTGTGTGTGTGCCATAGAAAAATGTTAGAGAAGGGAACATTTCTGTTTTTTAGATGTACTTGTTGTTCAGATTTTTACTTTAGTTTTTGTACCATCCTCACTGAAGTCCAAGTAGACTTAAATGATCAGTAACACCTACTAAGTCATGCTCTTATAGGAATTGTCCTGCATTTTCAATGTTTTTTCTGCAATTGCTGGTTGTATTATGCATTGTTATCTCTGTCACAAATCGTCTATAATGACTACACCTTCAAAAGGCATATTGAGTCCTTTACATTCAAATCTGTCATACAATGTCTTCCAACACATTTTAAAAAGCACAGTAACAAAACCTGCCATCTCATATCGTACTTATTGTTAGAGTGTCCTGTCCTCTCACAGTGGCCTTGAGTGGTGACTATGTCATACCGTTTTATGTGGGAAGGTCTGGTGCTCCTCATTATCACTGTATAAAATGACAAGTCTGAACAACCCCTACAGGTATTGGCTCTGTGAATGTGTAGGACAGATGGGAGCTCCAGGTCTACAAAACAGGTGGAGGCTGAGAAATCATTTCACTGACAGGTGGCCCAGAATGACACAAAAAAATTCCCACAGAGTTCAAGATTGCCTTTGAAAGTTTCAGGAGTGTAAATCAATGGCACTGCAGTGTATTGTCACTCCTAGAGTTCTACTTCACTACTCCGTTTCAGTCCTCCAAATCTGTCCACCACTCCAATCCTGCAATTCGTTCCTATCTGGCTCATTGTTTTCCTCATTCAGCTTTATTAGAGAAAAACATATCAAGTTTTGTCACTTCACAGACTTGTATAATGTATATAAACACTAAAACACGTGCTGTTTTAGGAAAATAATCAATACCATGTTTTATTCCCATATAACTTTACAGTTTGCCAGTAAACATCCGTTCCTCAAAAATAAACTTTCCTACTGTCCTTTGAGTTCCTGTGCCACGTGTTATAATCACAACCAATTTCCTTTTTATCACCAGCTTCTTTTCCCCCCTCTTTATTTAAAAAAAAAGGGCAAAAAATGGAAAGTGCAAAGTTTGCTGTCTAAAAGAATAGCTTTGCTTCAAGCTGAGTGTCATAATCACCAACATCAACTTAACAAGCTTATCTTCTATAATGAAGTTAAATAGCAACTGAAATGTAATTTGGATGAAGTCATTTATTGCATTTGTTTATTTGTTTACTTATCCCCATTAAAGATATTTATTTGTGTATTAAATCATTCATCAGTATATGTATAAAAGTATAAAATACAAAATACAGCTTTTCTTCAGTTTTCCCTAGGAATAAGAAAATGTAAATCATAGACCAATAACCTATTTTATATTAATAATTTAATATGAATCTTGAACCTTTTGTGCTATATATGCCACTCTTTCACATTACACTGTTATGTACTCGACTCGTTTATTATTCATTCGTCTCCAACGACTTCTTTATCCTGATAATGTTGGTGGATCTGGAGCCTACATGTGCAGTATCCCTTGAACACTCAGTCTGAGGCATGAACTCACCCTGTATTTCTCCCAGTTCATTAGCACAGTACGCACACACATACACACAGGTGGACGCAAGGAGAACATGTGAAACTCTACCTAGACAGTAATCCGAGTTCAGGATTGAGCTATTGACCCTGAGGCATGAATTTAATTGATTTTATTGCATTTCCCCCCCCAGGCATTTCGTTGGCCAGTTGCCAGTAAAGTGGATGGTAATGAGATGTTGGAGATCCATATATACAACTACAGCAAAGTCTTCACTAACAGGTGTGTAAATCCCAACAAAATAAAGTGTTTTACAGAAAAACAGACCTCAGACATACAGAAGTGAAGAATATACAGTGTATTTGCGTTCTGTGAATGCCTGATGGATTTACGTAGAAAGCTACATTCAGCTCTATACTTACAGGCAGCTATTGTAAAGATGAGCACAACAAGGCTATTAAAAGGCTTTGTGTTTAGACAGAACACTAAAAATAAGAGAAATCTAGCCTTTAACCAAAGTAAATAAAAAACTGTAATGAAGAAAATCTTTATCATTTTATCACCAAAGATATTCTTCATCCATTTGTCACGATTATTGCCATTGTATCTGTGACCAACAGAACAGCACTGAATCTTCTCCTGTTGTGCTTGACTGGTATAAATGGTTAGATGTTCCTTATATTATTTAATTTTTTAATACATTCCATGCTTTTACATTCTCAAAAACTCACACATAGGCCATATTATATATGTTTTTTAGTTTGTTTTTATAAAGCTTGTTCGAATGGTTGAGTCTAGGACTGGGATTTGGGATTGGGAACCTGGAGGAGTTGTGGGATTGGGAGTTGTAAGTGAGTTGTAAGATGGGACTTAAGACTTAAGACTTAAGTAAAAGCCATGATCATTAACGTAAACAGTGTGGTGGTCCTAAGTAACTGTCTGGTCAGGATTGTGGTAATTACTAGATTATATTGTGAAATAGAACAGATAAAACTGTTAGAAACTGTAGATAGGACTGTTTTAATTCTAGTTTCTTATTAAAGTGTTTGTTGACATTGAAATTTCTAGTACAGAAATGAGTCCTTTCAGCACTGCTACATTTTCTTAAAGGCATCTCACAAAGCATATGTCATTTTAGAAGAGAGTGTGGGATCAGATGGTGAAAAGAGACATTTAAAGTTTTTAATGCTACTGTATGACAGTTTGCCCTAAAGGCTGAATTATAAACTGCTCTTTAAATTCGAATGCTTGCCTGTGTGCATGTCAAATTGTCTAAAATGTTTTTTTTTGTGTGTGTTTTTATATTTGTAGCAAATATTTTTTTTTGTATTTGTCACATTTCCTACTGCTGTATTGGGTGTGGGTTTTTCATCATGCTTTTAACCTTACCTTAGTTTTTTTTTACATTCATGCAATGCAACCTTGTTTTCATTGATCAGGGATTATTGCTACCTTTAGGCTCTTATCATTTATCCACAGACTCTGTAAGTAGCAGCTAAATCCTGTGGCCTGACAAGGTGTGACACATCTGTGCCATACACTTGAGATTTTGTGTGTGTGGGTGAGAGAGAGAGAGAGAGAGAGAGAGAGAGAGAGAGAGAGAGAGAGAGAGAGAGAGAGAGAAAGGGTGAGAGAGAGAGGGAGAGAGAGAGAGAGAGAGAGAGAGAGAGAGAGAGAGAGAGAGAGAGAGAGAGAGAGAGAGAGAGAGAGAATGCTCTTTGCTCTCTTGTTCCCCGTCCCCTGCTGGGATGAGTCACTGCCCTAAGCAGGTTGTTTATAGATTTTCTGCCTTTTGCCTCAGTGTGGAGTTCATGTCCATTATATATACCTGCTTACATAACATTTCTCTGTAAAGCCAAGGCAGTGATAAACTACACAGACAATGGCTTAAGTACAAATTTCAGTCTTCCTCAATGAACATGTCCATTGGCTGCATAATGAATTATTAAAACCCTTTGTGTGTCTTATCTGTTACTACAAACCAGCTTTGTTTTTATGTTACTGTGGTATAGGATGTTTGCTGCATGTGCAGGGCACCGGGGTGAAATAATAAAAAATCTTAATTTAGAATAATAAAATTCTAATTGAATAATTAACATGCCAGAATAATATATGCCATTCCCTTGACTCATTATCTGTCTAGTAGCATTGCGTTACTAAACCTTCCTTATTTGTTAGCAAACAAAAAAATTGAATAGTCCACTTATTTAAGATAATCCATTCATTCAGCTAAGATTTTACATTTTATATAAAAAATGTGGTAATGAGCATGGGGACTGCATATTTGCAGGAAGACTGTGGCCAGTTTATAAGAAAGAGAGATTTGAGAGAAATGAACAGTCACTGTTGGAAAAAAAAAAAACACTCATTCATACAAAGCATTCAGTAAGAACTGAAATTAGTACATTACTAGGATTGTATGACTATTATATGAATTGCAGACAAGCAATGTATTTTGTTTTTCTTATGATAGACCTTTTTTTTTACCATAGTTAAATTCATTTTATTTATTTATTTATTTTTTCATTTTGAGTCAAATAGTTGTTTGCTACAGGCATCATATATACAGAAAACAGTGCGCTAAACCACCACGTTACAAGATAGTCACTAGCTCTATATGTACATTAAACAATTTAAAAATGTTGATTTCCTAAGAAACATCTTCATATGAGTCACTGTGACTGGTGTACAATGTAGTTCAGAAACAGCCAGGTGGTGGTGCTGTAGATGTCTCCTTACATTCAGAGCAGCACATCAGGCTAAAGATCCTCTCTGGGAAAAAAAAAAATATCACAGGAGATAATTAGGAATGATGACTGGACTATTTGGTATAAATAATTAACTTTTAAAATAAAAGAGTTACAGAAGTATTAAAAACAAAGCATAAACACGTTCAAGTGTTGTTTTTTGTTTAAAACTTTGTATTCAGCTTTTTTAAAAATGAAATACCTTCACTTCATTCTTCAGAACAGGGAAGGTAAATAAAATGACATCTCCATGAAAGTCTGTAAAAATCACTTTATTTTTTTGATGAACTGCTTTGAAGAAAACTATTGTTCGTTTTGGAGCTATTTAAATATTTTGTTTGGCCCAGTCTTAATTCTAGTATCGATACCAGAATTATTTCATACAGTTCCTTCTTAAGTATTGGAATGGCAAGACCAATTTTTTTGTTTTTGCTATACTCCTGTACTTCTCAGCAGTAGGATTCAGAAAGGCCAGTATGGAATTTACAAAGAAATGCAGAGATGAATCACAAACTTTCTGGAACCCTTATTTTTTTTGCAACACAATAAAGGAAGTGGAAGATTCTAAACTGGCCAAGTCAATCACCAGACCTTAATCCAATTCAGCAGCATTTCATTTCCAAAATATGAGACTGAAGGGAGAATTCCCCCAAAACGAACAACAACTGAAAGCAGCTTCAAATGTAAAAACATCACAAAATAAGAATGCAACAGTTGTCATGTCAGTGGGTCACCCGCTCAATACGTCCAATTCTTTTGCTCACGTAAAATGATTGCCATTAGGGTCATGTTCTAAGTGAACACATCTAGATAGAAATATCAGGAATAATATCTGAAACTGATCTATTGTCTCATATTTACCTTTTGATTACACATGAATTTGATGCAGTTATAGTTTGTTTTTTATCGGTGTAACCGTTAACCATAACTATGATCAGACATGTCAGACATGAACAGACATCAATTTTGTAACTAAACCACAGAACTATCATCTGTTGATTCATCTTTAAACCATGTCATCACTTCATTAACCAGAACAGAGAACATCCCAGTCTGTAAAATCTCCATGCTTTCTTTATCAGCTGCCTTGAAGTAAATGATTCAAATATAGGAACCTGGGTTACATTTTCTCAAAATCTTGCAAGGACCAATGAACCATGGAGCTTTTGAACTAAAACTGTTCAGTTGTACTTCTTGCACTCTCTTTTTATATATAGAAAACTGTAATCGCTAAACTGTGGGTTTGTTTTGTTTTTTAATAGTTTTTCAGTGCTGGGTTTAATCTGCTGAAACTGTGGTCCACCAGTTGACTATCCAGAGTCTACACCATCAAAACTTTAAATGGAAAACTGTTTCCTAGCAGCAGGATAGAGAAAATTGTACCAACACAATTAGTGGTGTAGAAATAACTGTTCTTTATCAGCATAGTAACCTTACATCAAAAGACATATTACACAATGAGTGTAATATTAAAGAACTTAAATGAAGGTACTTCTTAAGATTTTTTTTTTAATTTCAGACATAATTTAGTTCACGGCTAATCTTTCTATGTAAATTTTTCATTTGAATATGCATTTCTCAGTACTATAATGAGGTAAAACTTCGATGCATCCTCTAAAATATTTGGGTCTTGTTGATCATTCCTGGTGTATAAATGCCCCTTTCAACACATTATCGCTGATGCCAGCTTGGGGATCCAGTGTAACCAGCCAATACCGCCACCTGAAACTGAGGCCATGAGGACTTTGATCACTCATCTTCCTATGAAGCATATGTTCTCAGCCAAGCATAGAATAAACTGATCAGATGCTGCAACAAAGGCTGTAAATTCTCCCTGATTCACTCAAACAAACAAAGCCATGCCATGAAAAGAAATGCTTAATTAAATTATAAAGCAGATGAAAGTCAATTGTTTGTTGCATGGAAGATCAATAATGCATAGATGGTCTTTTGAAAAGCACATCAAGAGTCAGAACCTGATCCCAGATCAGTGAATTATTCACTTGTGCAGGTCTGTACATTATCACTGTAGAGTTTATGGGAGAGCACCGACCTCGGACCATAAGCACACATATTCTGATGCTGGTGTGTGGTTTCTGTCCATCTTAGTCTCTCAGAGAAAGAGAAAACTTTCAGAAAAATCTGCATATTGTCAGCACTACAACAGTAAACAGACATGCTATGCTCTTGTTATGAGTTAATGTTCAGCTAGAAATCAACAAACCAACAATGTAATGCATCCTAAATTAGAAAGTCATGATGACCGGGGCAGTTGGAAGAGAAAAGATTTCCCAGTGTACTTGAGCCAAAAGAAGAGTGAGTGTGTGTGTGTGTGTGTGTGTGTGTGTGTGTGTGTGTGTGTGTGTGTGTGTGTGTGTGTGTGTGTGTGTGTGTGTGTGTGTGTGTGTGTGTGTGTGTTTAGATTACAACAAAGGAATCATGCTGACCTAGTTTTAGAGGGTTTGTATCACATTTATCAATTATTCAGTGTATAATTTCCAGTAAACTGGTTGCATTTTGCCCCATTCAGCCAGAGGCATACAGTGGAGTATTTAAATTTTTCATGATCGAAACAAGCAACTTGTGAAATCACTTAGCATTACTCATACATTATAACAGATGTTTTGTACATCGGGATGCTTGTCTTTGTGTTTTTGTGTACATCTTTGTATTTTTGCTTTCACCTATTTAATTATAACCCTATTGAAAGAAAACACCCCAAATAAAAATATAATACTTATATTTTATAAAAAATATAATGCTCTTGTACAGATGTGAAGGCTTTAATTCACTTTATGTTTTGATTACAGGTTGATCGGCACCTTTCGCATGGTCCTACAGAAAGTGGTAGAAGAAGGCCATTTGGAGGTGTCTGATACTCTTACTGATGACAACAACACATCAGTTCTGGTGAGAATTAAAAATGGAATGAGGATGTGTGTGTGTGTGTGTGTGTGTGTGTGTGTGTGTGTGTGTGTGTGTGTGTGTGTGTGTGTGTGTGTTTGTGTGTGTTTATATAGGATTTAAATGATATAGGATGTGCTGAGTCTACAACCTGCGACATCATGGAAATTATATGACTTTTATTTTGGATAATTTACGCTAAAATCCACCCTCACGTCTGTCATTAATTAAAACCTTTACTTATTCTGAGACACTTCTGCTTGCTCCATAGAGGCCACAGAGTCATGTTTTCACCATATAAACAAAAGCCCATTGTCATAACCAAATGTGCTTTCAAACACTAGTTTGCAGTTATTTTGTTCCATTCATCACTCTGTATCAAAAACAGCTTATCTGTCCCTGACACATTGCGAGTAATTTATAGTGGGTCTTTCATCGTCGTCTGTCTGTGCCGGGGTTATGAATTAGACTCCCTAATAAAGATAGAACAGGCCTGGAGGTGGTTTATCAGTTTTTGCTTTTCTTAAGCTTCTACTGACTTTGACTGAACATCCTGACATTATTGCAACTTGCTCCTGCTGAAGGGAATAAATTCACCAGGGAGAGAAAATCACTGACTAAACACTTCATCACTTTTTTTATAAACTGACTGAGACACTGTCTTCAGGCTTTATTAATTCAGCTGTCTGATATAATAAGGCATTTACAGAAAGGTGTAATGATTATATGTCACATTATATTTGTGATCAACTTTACAGGGTTTAGGTCAGGAACGAAACCTCAGCGCATAAATGTGTGGTGTCCAGTTAAATAAATGTGCGCACAAAGTGTGGTGTCCAGTTCAGACAAAAAAGACTAATAAAAACAAGGCCTAAGCTTGTGGCATTGAATAGTAATGACAACTGGTGATAACATGGTGTTAAAGTTAACTAGTGTTAAAATGGCTTAGGTTTAAACGACTACAGAATTATACAATATACATTATTAGCACTATAACATTTACTAACCATATGGCACAAAATTACTAGTTTACTAGAAGCCTGCACATATTGCAAATCAGAATGGTTCCTGATGTAAATACAATATGTAAAAACAGCACACAAACTGATTAGCCAAATTACATGGCAGCAGCACAAGGCTATTCATCAGAATTTGGAAAGAACATGACAAAGTTATGCTGTTAATTCAGGCAAGGTTAATTTGAGTATTTCAGAAACTGCTGAGCATCTGCTGAGCATTTTACACACAACAATCTCTAGAATTCATACACAATAGTACAAACAACAACAACATCCTGTGCTCAGAAATTCTGCAGAAGATATGTCAAGTTGATGACAGGTCAAATGGACAGTGTGGAAAAAGTTTCAGTAAGTCTGCACCCATTGTAGCTTAGAGATGACAGGCTGACAGTCAGGAATGAAATCTAACGTGATCGTCTGATGTTTCAGTCCGTCCGCTTCAGCATTTGACATCTTGATTCTTTCCTATTCACCATGGGTGTAAAGTGGGTTATTTGAGTTAACAGATCCCTCCTGTTAGCTTGAGCCAGTCTTGCCATTCTCCTCTGCAGTCCTTCATATTAAAGACATTTCCTGCTGCAGAACTCCAGTACCATTTACTGGATATTTTTTGTCAGTCTGTCTAACATCTTTAGACTGATATGCATAAAAAAATCTCTGAGGATTTCTTTATAAACTTTAAGCCAACACACCTGCCATATTCAAAGTTACCGAGATCACTTATTTTTTTCCCATGATGTTTGGTGTTTGATTACCTGAAGCTCTTGAAAGTATCTGAATGATTTTAGGCATTGCATTGATTTTCTGAGAGATGATTGCAGGAATGAGCAGTGCTACAACTGCTCCTTCTAAAGTAGCCAATGAGAGTAAGTAGAAGTATGTAAAGTTTGCATCATGCAATCATTTTAAGGTCATCATTTTCATATTGCTACTAAACCAGGGCTCTCAGGTTTTGAAGACAGGCAAGTCTGACACCCCCACACCACCCCCCACCCCTGCCGCAATTTAACTAAATACAAAGTATTTGTTAAATTTCCATTTATTAATGGAAATTAATAAGTTGCTCCCATTTAAAACAGTTTGGCTCAAGCCCAGACATTTTTAGGGTCATGATTGAGTTTCGTGTTGAGGTTTTTTCAAACTGACCATCGAAAATACCCTCTCTAATGAGTTTTTTTTTTTGGTTGTTGTGTTAAATCTTATCCAGATAGTGCTATTTTCTGATTGGCTATTGTGTAGCCTTGTGTAGCCTTTTTTTGATTGGCTGATAAGTGTCAGGCTCGACTAAGAACTTCAGGGGAGACGCGCTTGATTCCTGCTCGGTTCCATAGAGACAGCGGTGCAGACAGATACATTTTGGGTGCTGCAACATATTAAATATATGATAAATAGTCAAAGTTTTTCTGCTTGACAAATACAATGTGTGGCGGAAAAGCGTGACAAAAGACCGAAATGCGTGACTGTCACTCTCAATACGTGACACTTGACAGCCCTGTTCTAAACAGACTCCAAATAGAGGTTGTGCAGGAAAGTCTTTGTGTGACAGAGAATTGCTATTGATACCCTGAAAGCATTAGTACTGCTGACGAATATGTAAAACATTGCTTGTTTTATTAAAGCTATGTTAAGTTTTAATGGAATGGGATAGAATATAAGTCTTAAATTATGCATGATTGAAAATGCACCAGAACAGACTGGTTTTATAGCTATGGTGTGGATTTAAATCCTGGCTAAAATAAAAAGTTTTTGGTGTGAAGAATGTTCTCATTTTTTTTTATAGATAAAATAATTAAATCGTAATATTTAATTATTTTTTTGAGTGAAGTGGGCTATTTGTTTTGAAATGGGTTGACAAGCTACAACTCCTGCTTAAATACGGAGTTTTTTTACAGAGTTCGCTTATGTTTTAACCGAACATATCATGCCAGGATTTTTAGAAGAAAAAATATCACTTTCTTCAATGTGAAAATTCTGCAGGGACGATAAATAGAGTGGGATTTATCATATGGGAAACTCCAGGTCATGATGTCAGGTCAGATCTCTGGTTCCCTATGAGTCAGTCTCTGGAGAGGTAGATTACAGAACACAGGCTAAACGTTTCTTGTTCCTCCACTCAGGAGTATGTAAACATAAGCGGAAAAGGTAACTGATGCTAGAATATCAATGCCAGTTTGGCCATCCTATCAGGACAGATTTAACTTCCTATCATGTGCCAAAATGACACTTTAGCCTACTTTAGACACTTTAGCTAACACTACTTACTGTTAGTTAATCATGAAGAAAGCAGATGAAGTATATATATATATATATATATATATATATATATATATATATATATATATATATATATATATATATATATATATATTGTACACTTGAGCTGAAGGTTTTTTTTATAGTCTTCTAGCATGCATTTAGATTGTATGACATTGTCTACTATTGACATTAACATACATTTTCAAAAAGGTTTAAAGAAAAGGTGTTTGTGATTATAACCACCAGTCTCTTGATGAGAATAGTGAGATATACAGAGAATAAAAAAGTCTCAAAGAGCACAAAATACATACATCAGTAAATACAACAGGTGGAGACAATTGCCGATCAGCATGCGACAAGCTTCACTGAGTGATGTCTGTAACGACATTTTCCAACATCTCTGTACCTGGATGGTAATGAAATTAATGTTGAGGGGCTTCACAAAGGATATCTTATCTATAAACATCTATGCTTTTTGTTTATTATTGGAGATTCTGATTACATAATCTTTCTATTAGTATAGATAAAAGAAAACACAATAAAAGAATACATCTTATAAAAAATAATAAAAGAATACAAATTATTGCATGACATGAATATAAAGCTGAGATTCTAAGGTCTTTTATTTAATCTTAGAGATTGCACTGTTCTGATTTTTATTTTATTTGTTCCTGTTAATGGGCTACAAAAGTACATAAGAAGGATATGAAATTAAACAACTCATGGCATGTAAGTTTTCCAGAGATCTTTCAGAAATCTATCCTTTTGCAGGAAGTAAATACATGTGCTAGGTCGCATCTATCAAGAATACAGCAAGTAGCAACTGGCAAAAACTTGCTTGAACGTCAAGGACATTTATAAAAGAGACTAAAATTATCAAATGCTGATCATTTGATTTGTAATTTTCTCAGGAGAGGAGGCAAAAACAACATCATGGCTATTACAATAAAATCACTTGAGTACAATGACATTACTTCAGGTCTGAATTCAGCTATTGAATTCTATATGAATAGCACATCAACAGTGTAAGACAAACAAGGCATTGAACAACATATGAGAATGAACAACACTGAACAGAAAATTAGGTAGATATTATTCTTTTTTTTATTGTTGTTCATTTGATTCATGATTTTCTCTTACAGACAAGTATTGCCATAGAGATCAGGTACCAGCCGATGGACGGGAGTGTGAGGGTGTGGAGCGATGGGGAATTCCTTGATGTTCCCGATGATCGTGAGGGAATGTTCCAGTTTGAGACAGAGAGCCTCCTTTCAGTACACAGCCAGAGCTCAGGAACATCGCCAGGACGATCAACATACAGCATCCCCACTTTAAGGAAGTGAGTGTCTTCCTTCAGCATTTGCTGTTTGATGATGATGATGGTCATGAGGATGACAAATATCAGAGGTGACCAATGCTTTTTGACACAGGGAAAGCATAATTGTCTGTATTTTAAACTTTTAGCTGGACTAGCATAACGCGTCCTGTTTACAAGAAACCAGGGAGTCAACTGGACCAGCTAAACTGGCACAAAACAGTTATCGACAACAGAAATCATCTTGGAATAGCGAAAAATTTATTCTGTTCTAATGATTTTCCACCCAGGATAGACGTGAGCTGATATTTATTAGTGCTCTTTTTTAAAAATATACGTTGGACAAAATGTTCTTTCGCCTATTTAATCTGAGTCTCTTATCATATATACATACATACATACATACATCATGCATCATATATATATATATATATATATATATATATATATATATATATATATATATATATATATATATATATACTTACAAACATACATTATACATAGGTACATGCATGAATCAGACAGAAATACTAGACACATACACACATACATACATACATACATACATACATACATACATACATACATACATACATACATACATATATACATACAAGCTGCTTAGACCAGTAGTCATAGGAATGTTTTAGGAATGCTCTGTGTCTAAACATTTAATGTTACAATAGGAGTTTAAAAATACATATTTCACAATGAAGTGAGTTGTTGCAAATGTTTAAAAATAAAATATGTGAAGTTCTACATAGCATGCAATTTGTAATGTTCTACATATAAATTGCACTTGTAGTTTGTTAGAAAATCAATCCCTGTTGTGGTTGTATTAACATGTGGTGCATGTGTTTGTTTGAGATGTTGCTGAATAATGGATCCTTTATGAGTAATATTCAGAATGTGCTGTTTGAGAGCGTTTTCTCTCTGAACAGAGTGTGGGTTGTGGTATTGATTTTCACTAAGCCTCCTGGTTTTGACAGACATGTTCATCCATCATAACTGCCATGTAGGTTACGACTGTTATTCTAACCTCTGTCTGGGGCTGGATAATCTGCAGAAACAATGCGTGGGGTCCTGAACAATTATTAATCATTATGTATTGTATAATTGTAGTTGATTATTTACCTTTTGCTTTTTTTCTTCATCCCTGTACCTCTCGTTCAGTAGACAGCAGTCTCTAGAGGTCATTTTTATGTCTGAACATACATCATTCTATCCGAGACCCTAAAATTGGTCAGTATGTTTACTAAGATGCCGATGAACATAACCTGCGTTTTGTTAAGAGTTTCAATGTTTTGTTTTAAGAACAGCATATTCTTTAAAATACTCTTACCTTTCATTATTTCTACAGGGTATCTCCATAAAGAACATGTAGTCTTTCATTTAAGTTATTTATCAGTCTCTTTAATGTTCATTAAAGGGTAATGTTTGAACTGCAAATACATTTTCTCTGTCCTGAAACTTTACCATTGTCTGTGTTACATTATAATTTTTAAAGCCTGTGTTGTTGGGACGTTTTTGCCGATGCAATTCAGCCAGCAATTCCATCATCTCTCTTTAATTTCTTCATGCTTATCACTTTGTCCTCTTTCTCTATGCCCAACAGTAATGTTCTCTTCCATTCTTTATGCCTCCCCGTAGCAGAAGCCCCAAATGGATTAGTGTGGTGTTATCATGTAATTATGCTGTCAGTTCCTATTAGTTATAGCATCATCTCATCACATTTCCATATACATCTAGTGTTAAACAATAGCTAAATAATGAGTGTTAGTGTAACTTTTCAAGTTCATATGGGATTTCTCACATTGCAGTCAACTTATGTTTTTTTGTGTGTGCTTAACAGAAAAACTGTTATAGTGGTATAGAGCTTATGTAATATACATTAACTGCTGGGGTTACCCTGGTTACAGAGAGGTAAAGGGCTTTGATAAACCTGTGTGTGTGTGTGCGTGTGTGTGCGCGTGTGTGTGTGAGTGTGTGTGCGTGTGTGCGTGCGCGTGCGTGCGTGTGTGCGCGTGTGTGTGTGTGTGCCTTGGGCATAAGCTGATTTTTTAACTGCTCTTCCCCATTTGATAATTTTGTGGTCTGAAATAAATGTGCCTGTGCTGACGTGGGTGGATCCTCCAGTGCAGTGGAATGTTCAAACCTCCTTTGGAACACGTTTTAGTGCAAAAATCATGCATGCCATAACATTGTGAAAATATCATTCTGCTAAGCCACACAGGCATAGTAAGTTTTCAGAGGTGCCTATTTTAATTAAATGGCAAATTTTAAATAAGACAATAATGTAAATGATGCTGCATCATGGATTGACGTTATGGGAATGCTTCTTAGCGGAAAACGTGCCAATTTATTACCTCAAGGAGTTCATGTGACAACGTGATATCACTCCAGCTTATTTGTCTTCATGAAGCACTGGGAATGATTTGGTGTTTTTTGAGAATAGGGAAAAAAGATAGTAGGTAAAAATACCTAGTAAAATAATCAAATAGGTAGTAAAAATACTAGACATTTAAAAGATGTGTGCAGCCCTGTCACAGCATATGGCACACATTGTCTTTGCATTGTTTGTTTGGGTGAGCAACATGTATGTGCAGCTGACAGGGGAGTCACTTACAGGCATTTTGAGGAATTTCCCCTCTCTACGCCCCACTCTGCAGCCAAGTTTTCTGCAGCCAAGCACCTTTAACTTGTGCCCCACGTCTGCCGAAGCAGTGCATCAACTTCAGAGATGGGGAATGCAGTTTGAGTTGTCAGAAATGGAAAAGAGACGGGCGAATCCCTTTCTCTTGTCACTTCCGCTGACTTTGACCTCACTGAGTCGCCATCAGGAACACAGCTTAGACGGCAGCTTGGTGGTCCTAGAGGGGCTGCTAGAAGCCCCCTTAGAGCCTATGTAGTCAGCCTCTGAGTCATTTCTTACCCTCAAGACAACTCTCTTCTTAGCCTTGACATCACTAAAGAGAGTGGGGGACTTACAGGGCCCTCCTGCCTGCAGTTTGCTCCATGGTCAAGGTTTATTTCCATCCCAGCCAGGGAAACATTCCCAAGGTTCTCATTGTGGATTGCTGCCCTGTATTTTTTGAGCCTTCTGTCCTCCTCCACATAAGTTATATCTCTCACATGAGACTGCACTTACTGTGCCCCGTTTGGGCTCTCGGCACTTATGTACATCGCTTGAACACGTGGCATAAGTCCTTTGCTCTTGCTTTGTCACGTGACCTCCTTGAGACAATAGATGTATGTGTGATCACACAGAGCTTCAGACACTGCTTCCACAAAGAGGCATTCCCATAGCATCAAGCCATGACGCATACGTAACCCAGTATTAGTACGCTTGTCTCTTAAACAATTGTGGAGTCTTGTAAATTTGTATTGAGGTAAATACAATGAATAATTTTGCAAGTAATTTTACTTTTTTGTTTGTAAATTTTACTATTATCTATTTTGCTCTCTCTACTTTAGTATAATTGTTTATGTAGGTAAAGGATGTAAATACTTACTGTATGCAAGGCAGTATACGGGTGGTGTAGTCCATACATTTCCAGGTAAGAAAGAAAGCAGCAGTCAAATAACATGAAGGAAGATAAGGACTGGTTTATGATGCACTACAAATACTCTTACAGTATGTTATTAAATCATTAATGTTAATTTTGGCCCTACACACCTGAAAAAGCTTATTTGCATTTTGCCGAGCTACAGCAAGACAACCCTCAAAGCAACAGAGCCCAATTATTATAATGAGCATGTCATGCTACAGTACTTTGCCAAGAAATAGATGCACCCAAGATATAATGTACAAGCCAAAAGCAAAAATGCATCTTTTATTTATTTATTTATTTATTTATTTATTTATTTATTTATTTAAATAAGTAACATTATCACATTGCTATTTTCTTTCTCGAGTAGCTTAAAAAGACATCAGGATGGAGGGAGCAGCTCAAGTCATCTTACCCTCCATCAAATTATCAAATTGCTTCACTTATAGACATACCGTATCCATTATTTCTCAGTATCCCTCTGTATAAATGACTTGAAATTGTCAATTATGGATGGGGATACATCACTCACTTCTTTGAAATTGTACACATTACACATCATTTTGTTTTTATAAGAGTATAAACAATTGTAAACAGAAATCTAATTAGAACTTGTTGATTACATGTAGTTTCTGCTCTTGTGTGTGAAATAGATTTTTTAAAATATTTTTCATATTATAATGTCATAATAAAGTGCTTTGCTTTTTATTTTACTTATGAATGAACAAACATGATGCAGCAAATGTCACTGTGGAGAAGGGGAGACCACCTACTTACCGTAGGGACAGAAACAAGTTTTGTAATCCTCAGTGAGCAAACAGCAAACATAATTGGGTCAGCCATGGTGAAAAAAAAACATGTAACAGTATCTAGAGAATGTTGCAGTCTTATCTCATCTGTGCATCCCTTCAGATCGTATATGCTGTTTATTCAACCATGCTGTCCACTGAAGCTTAGCCCAAGTCTCTTGAGCAGAGAAAACATACATTATTAATCTGCAGGCTTTCTGAACCTCATTTATTCCACATTTATATTTATTCTATTTTTAATTGATTGCCTTGTCTGTCTGTCTGTCTGTCTGTCTATCTATCTATCTATCTATCTATCTATCTATCTATCTATCTATCTATCTATCTATCTATCTATCTATCTATCTATCTATCTATCTATCTGTCTGTCTGCCTGTCTGTCTGTCTATCTGTGTGTCTATTTGTCCACCTATCTATCTATCTATCTATCTATCTATCTATCTATCTATCTATCTATCTATCTATCTATCTATCTATCTATCTATCTATCTATCTATCTATCTGTCTGTCTGTCTGTCTGTGTGTCTGTTTGTCTATTTGTCCACCTATCTATCTATCTATCTATCTATCTATCTATCTATCTATCTATCTATCTATCTATCTATCTATCTGTCTGTCTGTCTGTCTGTCTGTCTGTCTGTCTGTCTGTCTGTCTGTCTGTCTGTCTGTCTGTCTGTCTGTCTATCTATCTATCTATCTATCTATCTATCTATCTATCTATTTATCTGTCTGTCTGTCTGTCTGTCTGTCTGTCTGTCTGTCTGTCTGTCTGTCTATTTGTTTATTTATATAGAATCTCCAACATAATGTATCTGTAAGTGTAGGCTCTGTGTCTAAAACCCAACAGTTTATCAGCTCATTTTAATTTACAATGACATTTTTTCTACTTTTATAAGAACTGACGTTCTTTAGCCATTTTAATGAATTTTGAAAAGCAAATTGTACATTGATTAAGAAACTAACCAGCCATTCAGGTGTGTAAAAAGCACAATGGTAAATAACAAAGTGCTCTGTTTACAATAAGTAAGAGGTGATTCATGACTCCTTGGAAGTCCTGAATTATTAAAGTTGAATGGAGGTACACCAGGTCTTGCAATATGTATTTCTCTTTAGACTATAGCTAACAACTTTTTTTTATTTTACTAATAAAAAGTTATTTAAAACTTTTTTCATATAATTGACTGCATTGAATATATCACTGCTTCTACTCTTCTACTCTTCTACTCCTAGCAAAAATAGAAGCAAAAGAAAGGAAAAAAATAAATTGCAAGAAAGATTCTGATGGTGAATTACAAATGTAACAAATAACAAAGGTTAAACATTTGGATAAGGCATTAAAAAATAAAATACTGAAATTAATTAATGGATTTGGTTATTTCATTTACGTGTTTATTAATTCATTTCAACAAAAGGTCTTAGGGCATCTGAAAAAGAGAGAAACAGATAGAAATATTGGAAATGTGAATAGGTTGTGTTTCATTCCAGTCCCTCATGCCGATGCCTAAATGATTTTCCGATTCACACCACAGATGGTTGCAGTTCAGACATAAGCATTCCATCATACAGTACACAGAATGCCGCTAGGCAAACTAAGGTTTTGTGCTGTTTCTTAAAACTTCTCTAGACTGGAGAACACTGAAGCATAAAGCAAACATTTTCAACTATTCAAAATAAGACGCAATAAGGAATCATAGAAAGCTGGAGGTTATTAATTGTGGAGATACTTATACTGAGATTTTCTTACCCCTCTCACCTATAGCTTGATCATTAAGGATCTAAATATACATTTGAATTCCTGTTAAACAGGTTTGTGGCAAGTTTGTCAAAACAGTTGATCACAGATGTAAAACCTGTAAAGGCTACAGCTATAGTGTTGTTCTGGACTGGAAGTGTCTGTTATTGTATGCTGCTGAATGATTAAAACAATCAAATATTTCAACAAGCATAGGAACAAAGTACCGTTCTCTGCTCATTATCATATAACATATAATGAAAGGCATTCCAAGTCTGGCCTGAGTTAAACCTGAAACCTCCATGGTGATGCTTAGTTTGTGTTTGTTGAACATGTGGGTGAGAAAAATGTTCTTTGATACAACATGAAGGTATCTGCTTTTGCCCTAAGAGCTCTTTTGCTGATATTCCTAGTGTTAAACTGTGGACCACGGTGCTTAAGTTGTGGTTATGTGTGTGTGTGTGTGTGTGTGTGTGTGTGTGTGTGTGTGTGTGTGTGTGTGCGTGTGCGTGTGCGTGTGTGTGTGTTTGTGTGTGTGTGTGTGTGTGTGTGTGTTTGTGTGTGTGTTTGTGTGTGTGTGCGTGCGTGCACGCACACCGTTATTTCTACTAAAACGGTCTCAGGTTCCCTACTCATTGGTGACCCTTTTCTCCCAGTTGTGACTCTTCATAGATCAGACAGGTGAAATGAACACATAGTCTGCCAGCTGCTCAGGACTGCTTTGTTCACAGGTTCCTATTTTCAGGGGGTTATTGGACGCAGAGAAGTGCACAGTGTGTATGGTATGTACGTCTGTACTTCAGGGTACATAAATTGTTTACCTTTAACTGCTTTTATCAATTAAATAATTATTATTAGTTATAGCTCTCTTTTCCTTTTAATGTGAATCTTTAATGTATGGCATTATGACCAGAGCTCTGGTGCTTTTGGAGTCTTTATCACTGAGTAATATGGGTTTTATTAACTGCTATAATGTTGGTATTAGACACAATTGAACACTGAGTGGCTTCAACATTATGCATTCATGCTGAGGTAGTTGGGCTTCCTAAAACCTGAACAAGGTAATGTGGGCATTTCTAATTTTTACTTGTTATCTGTAAAGGTAGCACGCAATACATTTGGAAACTAAACATTATTATTAAGTTTAATAGGATAAGTTTACATTAAAATACTGTAATGTATTCTTGTATAAGAACATAGGGGGAGGAAGTTGCTGTTTAACTAATATTTGTAGAATCTTAGGAACTAATACTTTCCTTAAATTGTGTTTCTTTTTGTAAGAAATATATAATGGCTTCTGGTCAAGTGTAACATTTCAATTAAAATAAATTAAACAATAAATATATATATATTTTAGAATCAGAATTTTAGGGATGTAATAATAATAATAATAATAATAATAATAATAATAATAATAATAATAATAATAATAATAATAATTTTGCCAAATGCTGTAAACTACTACTACTACTACTACTACTACTACTACTACTAATAATAATAATAATAATCATCATCATTATCATCATCATCATCTTCTACTTCTTCTTCTTCTTCTTCATCATCATCATCATCATCATCATCATCTTATATCTCTTGTCAGTGAGTCTGTAATGTCTGTAATGTCTGTACAATGTCTTGTCTGTAATGCTACAATTTACAAAAATGCAATGTGTGATTTTATCTCATAGAATGTAAACTGGGATGTGCAAACAAATAATTTATTATATTACTAATTCATCTTTTTTTTTTAAACTTGTGGCTTATTCTCCATAGTGAATTCAGCTTGATCTAACAATTTTGCTGTAATTTTAAGAACAACAAGAAAGTGGTATAGATTGCTCTCATCTGTTCTAGGACATTGATCCATATCAGAACCTAATTGGACAACTTTACCCATCTTGTTTAATAATTAAACCTATGCATTTGTCGAGCAAGGCTGTGACATCATCGGGCTTTTGTAGTACTGTTGATATCTGAGCTGTATAATATCAGTGCAGTGTTACCGGATAAGGCCAGTGCTATTGTAACTGGGTTTTTCTCAGGTGAAATGGCTGACGTATTTGTGTGCCTAAAACTTTCCATCATGAAAACAGTAACCACAATATTCTTTACAAAAGATTTTATATATGCACTGGAACATTTTTATATGTGTATAATATTTATATATATAGTGTATTTAAAAGCACAAGTCATTATTGTTACTGCATTTGCAAGCCTTGTGTGGCTAATGACTAAATTTGGTGTTTATGTTAAGATATATGTAGCCTACTATGAATAATCACAATGTATGGGAAGTGTAAAGTGATATATATAATGTAGAGAATTTACCCAGTCTCTCTGTTTAAAAGGTATACTGTATTCTTGTACTTCAGAGCAGGAAAAGGAGTGTTTTCAGCCATGAAGCTTGGAAAGGTCCGTAGCTCCAAAGACAACCACAAGAAAGGTAAATGTGCATTCAGAGCTGAATTTTAAAAAGACATAGAACTTTTTTAGAATAGAAAAAATAAAGGAATAATAGCTCAATTGAATAGACTTTTATCTAAATGCATGTCAGCAATTATAGGTAGAGGATTTTAGCAGGATTTTTGCTGTGGTTCTGCTTTTTATCTGTTTTAAAAGCATTCTGTTCTGAATTCCATTATGGCTCCACATCATTAGCAAATACTTTATTGCATTGTTCAGTACGGCTGTATTTAAAAGTCTGAAGGTTAAGGCCTCAATCTACTTTTATGTGTCTAGATGGTCCGGCCATTTTGGAAACTGAGGATCTTGACCATAAAGGCATGAAGCGCGATCCTGACACTATCTCCCTGGCCTCTATCACTGCAGTGACCACTAATGTCTCCAATAAGAGGTAGATCCACTCTCAGAATTTAAATCTGTTATTTTAATGGCTATAAACATCTTATTTCAGTTTAGACTTCATCGTTCTAAACTCTAAGAAAAAAATGAGTAACACTGTGTCTTTTCTTGCTGCTGGTGTAAAACCTTTATCTCTTGTATCGTAAGTTCTTATATTTTTAACTGTGATATTGGGTTTACTGTAGGAAAAATAAATCTATTAGATTCAAATTATTTCAATTTCCTTTTAGAGTATTTCCAAGTAAAATATACAAATATGTATGCTTGAAGGTAGCATCTCAGCGACTGGTACAGATTAATATCCTTTATTTTTGGGTGTATGCAGTGCTTTTGTTAAATGAATCTCCTTTAATGTGTTTCAGATCAAAGCCAGATATTAAGATAGAGCCTGTTGCAGGAAGGCCTGTGGATTACCAGGTATGTAATGTAGAGAAGAGAGCCAAACTCCCAATAGTTTGTTGTAACAACTGTTGTCAGAAAACGGAGGTGTCTTCACAGATAAAAACTAGACCCAAACACAAAGATAGCTAAAAAACACGATTTAAGAACAACAACAACAACAACAAAAAAAAACCCACCAAAATGTTAAACAATAGGGAAACAATTTGGGGAAGGAAAAGAAACCGAAACACCAAACAAAGACCATGTAGACAACACAATGACAAGTATTCCGCACTGCCAAAGGAAACGTGGCAGGGATAAATAGGGAAGACAATTAGACACATAAGGAACTGGTGTGCAGAGGAAGGAAGGAATTAAGACACATGAACACAAATCGTTAACAAAAATACATAACACAGGACACAACTGCCGGAATGCCCCTATTGTTCCAACACAAAAATGTTCAAGTGTGATAATGACACCTATATGAGGGATTAATTTAATTTCAGGGCTTTATAATATAATTCCATTTATTTACAGATTACCGTATATGGGTACTTTTCTTTGAAATGTGAATTCTATGAGAAACTAAATTAATCCCCAGCCTATTACTTCCTACCAACCTATGACCTATTACCAGGTACATGCTGGTAACTTAATCTTACATGAAATTATTTATTAATGAAATTTTTCTTACATGTATGACTCTAGAAATTGCAGATTTTGTTTTACTTTTGACTTCACAGATTACTATTCAAATTTTAAAATATAAAGACCGGTTGGAAAGTTCTGATGGTTCTGGTACTTACTTTGGGAACTAGGAACCAAAATTTCGTTCCCCAAGCTTCATTAGTAAAGCAATTCTACGTACTGACAATAAAGACTATTCTTGCATCTTTAAACATATTCTCAGCCTCCAAAATCATCTCCAGAAATATTAGCATGCTTTTTGTTTTTCATGGGATTGTACATTTAGCTAGCAAATCCACAAACAACACTATGATAGATGCAGAATTTAAAATGATTTCTGCTCCAGGAAACATTAATCATAATATCTATGCTGGTTCTTGATCTGTATAGAAATATATTCAGAAACCTGTAGCGTTTATCTGAAGAGTTTTTTTTTTTATATAGTTTTAATGTAATACCCCACTACAGAAGGTAAAAGTAAAAGGTTTCAAACTCAACTAATTTAGAAAAGTAGAACAATTAACCAGCTACATAATTCCCAAGGCACCTTTTAAATAGTCCAATGGTGTGTGCAACACAGTGGTGTGTGTAAATAGTGCAATGACTTCAGGCCCAGAGCTGTGGAGAAGGGAAGCTATAATAATTCCTATCATTAAAGATGTAATTTCCTTTGCAGATTAGTGTTATGGTGATTGAGGCTCGGCAGCTAATGGGTTTAAACATGGATCCATTGGTGTGTGTAGAAATTGGAGAGGAAAAGAAGTATACATCTATGAAAGAGTCAACAAACTCCCCTTACTACAGTGAGGTGAGCAATCTTGTACTTTGTAAAACAATCTAACAGACTGTTCCATCTTCCATTAAAAACCTACATTTTTTACTTTTTTATGTGATATTAATTGATAAAAGTTAAAAATAACAGATTTGTTTTTATTAAATGAAATTCAAGTCTGTACTAGTGGAGAATTTCATTTGAGTAAAATGTCCTAATTTTAAGAGGCAATAATATATTCACTTCTATATTGAAATCTTGCTTTGTCATTTTTTTTCTAGTACTTTGTCTTTGACTTCCATGTTCCACCTGATGTCATGTTTGACAAGATCCTTAAGATTTCGGTGAGTACAATCCATTTGCCATAGTAGGAAACCCTGGTACTGTATATGAAATGTTTTGTAAAATTCTTAACAAAAGCATTGGATACGTAACTATTCTAATGATCCTGCAGGTCATTCATTCAAAAAACATATTGAGAAGTGGAACACTGGTTGGAACCTTTAAAATTGACATAGGGACGATCTACGCACAACCTGGTAAGTAATAATGTAAAAGATAAAAGACTTATTACAATATTTTGGATTAATAATAAAGTGTTTTTATTGTGCTTTAATTTTTTATGGCTTTTTTGATATAGAGCACCAGTTCTACCACAAATGGGCCTTGCTGACTGACCCCGATGACATCACAGCAGGCTGCAAAGGCTATGTCAAATGTGACGTAGCAGTGGTAGGGAAAGGGGACAACATTAAGACCCCACACAAGTCCAACGAGATAGATGATGATGACATAGAAGGGTAAAACATCTAGTTTAAACTATGCAGATAGTCAAAATATGTTTCATTCATAAGAGAATCTTTAGTTAATTACAGTCAAAACATTTAGTAGGGTTATGGCATGTTGTTCAGGATTGCATAGCTTCTCCGTAATCGCAATCACTATGCACATAATTATGAGAATTTATTTAACATCTGTAATATAGCTTAATTATTAAATCATTTTTTTAACCCAAAGCAAAAAAAATATGTTCTTATAATAGCCTGTTTCTTCCAGGAATCTTCTGGTGCCTGAGGGAATACCAGTAGAAAGGCAGTGGGCTCGCTTCTATGTGAAGGTCTTCCGAGCAGAAGGTCTGCCAAAAATGAATGCCAGCATCATGGCCAATGTGAAAAAGGCTTTAATTGGAGAGAACAAAGACCTTGTGGACCCTTATGTTTCAGTGCAGTTCGCTGGGCAGAAGGTAAGCCACCTCTGATGATCACGGCTCAATGCTCTGCTAACGATACAGTGCATGTTTCATGTTTTTTTAAATGTTTCATGTTCCTGAGCTGCTACTTTCGTAAAGCTGTAATAGTATCTTATAATCAAACTGACTGACAGGAGTTTTTGCATGCGTCACTGATAACACACATCTAGATAATGTTGGCACAGCATTTTGAACACATGCATTTGTTATTAGGAAGATGTCACTTCAACAGGGTTTTAAAGCATATTTTAATAAAGGTTCTTAATATTCCACTGTTTATCACTTTATTGGAGGATGTGAAATAATGAGAGGAAGAAAACAGAATAGAAATTGAGGTGAATCTGCTTTTTATATTGTAATAGTGGGGATTTAATGAATAGTGTGCAGAGTTCTTCCTAATTAGTAAACAAAGTCTATGTGGTGTACATTGCATAGGTAGTGATGACTTATGAGTGCTTATGAGTGATATATGTGACGTATCTTCAGCTCATAGCTCAGTCAGGAATGTAGCTGGCTAGCTAAAGAGTTCCAGACACAGTGGAAAAGGTGCTAGCCTGCTTATCAATAGGGTTTGAGTTCAAGCACAAGAATCTGCCAATGTGAGGCTTTATTGCTCTCTATGAACTTCACCATACTGTACATGGAGGTAAAGGCTGTCTGTCTTAGTTGACTAGTCTGTTTAATGTACAGTGTCGCAGCTGCCTGGTGAATAACATTTTATAGTACTGGATGCTCTTGCACTAAAATAATATGACAGTTCTTCAGTGTTACAATTCAGCCAATAATATTTAGTGCAGAGTACACAGCCTAAAATGTATCATTAAAGTTTACTGAATTGCCACTTTCAGTAGTCAGCTTAATCTATAGGGCATGGGGAAGTGCACAGCACAACACACACAAATCTTCCACTAACAGCTAAAAGCTAAATTCCCCAAGTGTACCAGCATTAATAAGCATACTTACAGCATACTGTGCTCTGTGCTAGTTACCTACCACTCTTTTACAACCATACATGCATGTGTCGAATGCTGCTGAGTGCTTCAGTAAAGTTCCCTTTATATGATGTGCATTGCATGTATGTGTATACACAGGGAAAAACCTCAGTCCAGAAGGGCACCTATGAGCCCGTTTGGAATGAACAACTCATCTTTACTGAGATGTTCCCACCCCTGTGTAAACGCTTAAAGGTTCAGATCCGGGATTGCGACAAGGTTACCGATGTTGCCATAGGAACTCATTTTATTGATCTGCGCAAGATTTCAAATGATGGAGACAAAGGTACAAGGAAAGGACATGCTGTCACCACAGTATGAGACTTTGAAATGGGGACAAAAAGTCTACTTATTAGAGTAAATTTTTTAAGACATTAGCAAGGAAATTGGCTTTTTCCCAGAAGCATGAATATTTTGGCTCACTTTGCTGTCTCCTCTTTAGGTTTCTTACCCACGCTGGGGCCAGCCTGGGTGAACATGTATGGCTCCACACGCCAGTACACTCTAATGGACGAGCACCAGGACTTAAACGAGGGGGTCGGAGAGGGTGTGTCCTTCAGGGCCCGCCTCCTCATTGCTCTTGCTGTGGAGATCTTAGACACGTCCTCTTCAGATATAAACATCTCCGCTGAGGTCCAAGTGGAGCCCATCCCAAATGTTTCAGAAGTGAGAACAATCAGAACAATTTTTAAAGTGCTTGGTGCAGCATTAGTAGGGTTAAGGCTAGGGTTATGTAGGAGGGAAACTGTTTCAATGTTAGAAACACCACTCTCATGTCCAGGCAGTTAATGTGCCATGAAAGAGCAAAGTCCAAAAAGAAGGACTTTTTGTCCTACATATTTTAGAGTTTTTCCTGCTTCCAACATTTATTAAACTAATCAGCTGATTAACAGCTGTTCGTGAGTGGAAGTGGGTGTGATAGAGCAGGGAAAACACTTAAATGTGCAGAACAGCAGGTTTATTAGCCACTATAAAAAGTAAGAAGAAGAGAAATAAAGTAATTTTACAAAAGTAGATATTGAGGATGCATCCACCAATATATCTATAAACTTCAATATCTAATTTAACATTATTATTTAAGTGTGGAAGTGGGTCTCTATTTTCTGAACAATTAATAATTAGATCTTAAGACTGTGTGTTTTAACAGGTTATTGAGAATAAATCTTCCAGAGCACTGACTGACATAATTCTCATTTGTTTAAGTAATCTTTCTCTGTTCCATCCAAAAAACATGCTAGTAGATGGATTGGCTACTCCAAATTGCCCTTATGTGTGAAAAGCAGGAAAAATCACCAGCCCTGTATCTTAAGGTTTGGATCTCATTTTGCACTTGTGCCCATGGGACCATCTTTTTTTCCGATGGGCAAGGATCGGTTGTCTTCTGTGGTTTGCACAGAGATACTCCATAATAATTCAGATGTTTGAAATGTTTAATGGGGTCGCAGTGTGAAAACACATTTATGGATCTAGATATTGACAAGAGCAAAGTCAGAATGTGTTACAGCAACTAACCTAGAGCAACACTCTAATAAGATACAAACTACTCAATACCTCACAGTATATTTACTTTTTATGAAGTAAACCTGAGGACAAACCAATGTCTGTTATTTCACTATAAATTGTAATGGTGCACTTTTCCTGCATAGCTCAAATGAATGATAAATAGAAATAAAATTATTTAAATAATAAAGCAAATTGATTTTTCTCACATGAGCCACAATCAGCCTGACCAACAATGGGTGTAATATCAGGCAGTATAAGTAGATGGTTGCGGTTCATGATCTCATCTGTCTCACTTTGTCTGGTCTGGAATTTTTAAGATCAGAGGAAAGTGAAGTCAAATAGTAGGGGGTTTTGGGCATATGGTGCTGGCACAGTTCCACATGGATCCACTTCCACTGTTGGTTCTCTTGTCTGATTCATCCTGAATTTTCTGCACTTTTGAATCATCCTTGAAAATCCTTTCACCTCTACTCTTCTACATGAGTGTACTGTATTGACTCATAATCCCTCTATCCAGTGTCACAGAGAAGAGGATGGGTTGCCTTTAAAGTCTGGTTCTTGTAAAGGTTTCGTTCTCATGTTGTCTCATGAAGGATTTCCTTGCCACTGTTTTCTCTGGCTTGCTCATTGGGGAATTAAATGTACTTAATGTTTGATCTAAGATATGCACAAAGTATTTTATGGAGTCCATGATCTTAAGTAATTTTTTTTTATTGGATTCCTGTTAAGCTGCTTTGTTATTTTAGGTTAAATCTAAAGAACAATACTGCTCCAATAAGAAACATGGTGATTTCTAAGAGTCTACAAATTCTCTTTGTTTTCAGATTTCAACAGGCAAAATAGAGGAGTTTTTTTTGTTTGGATCCTTCTTAGAGGCGACCATGATTGACAGGAAGATAGGCGACAAACCAATAAACTTTGAAGTCACTATTGGTGGGTAAATGATATTAGCCTGAAGATTGATTTAATTTTTATGTCATGTTCCTGGAACACGCATAATATTGGTGTTTAAATATATGTTTTACTGAAGTACATTTAACAAGATATATTTTGATCCAAATATCCTTTGCAATCATGCCTTCCCTGTTCCTAGGTAACTATGGTAACCAGATTGATGGTGCGAGCAAGCCAGTAAAAAAGAAGAAGAAGGGCAAAGGGGATGGTGATGATGAGGAGTCTGAGCTGATCCATAACTCAAGTGATGAAGAGACTGAGGAGGATGGGGAGCTGGCATCAGTATCCTCTACTCCTCCCATGAAGCCTGTAATCACCGACAGGTCAGTCTCAAGGGAAGAGAGCTGATGTCTGTGGGGTTAAAGATATAAGGCTAAGGAAAGCGTATTGATGGGTTGGTGTTTGCTGCATGTGGACACATCCTTCTAATGCTATTAAATAAATTAGCAATTAAATGTTGAGAGTAGTGAAGTGAATTATGTAATTGTCATTCGAGAAAGATGTAGGCAGAGTTTTGCAATTCTAATGTCATATAGCACATCTTTTTGTCCAGAGATCATTAAATCTAAATAGTTTTCAGTCTTCTTAATTTTTTTTTACCTTTCTTTCTATTATTCTTGTTTTGTTTTTTTTTACTTCTACATGAATCAGTTAAATTGATTAGTTATTTGTATTTATATTATTTACCAGTGCAGCCATTCCAGGACTTGAACATTGTGCATTTTACATTTATTTTCAGCAATTACTTCCATTTGCCATATTTTGAAAAGAAGCCTTGTATCTACATCAAGAGTTGGTGGCATGATCACAGAAGACGTTTCTATAACTCAAATATTATGGACAAGATTGCAGATAAACTGGTTAGACAATTTGTCCTTATGTTTTCTAGAATTGAGAAAATACATTGTTACATGGTGAAGAAATATTTTTACAAGCTCAGGAAATATGTGTGTGTGATAGGAAGAGGGTCTGAATGATGTTCAGGAGATTCTGAAGACAGAAAAGGCTTATCCTGAACGCAGACTGAGGGGTGTTCTGGAGGAGCTTAGCACTGGCTGCAAGTATGTGTGCATGAACCTGTGATGCTGCAGTGGATTGCATTATGATCCTGTGATATTACTGTGATTGACCCACAGGGATTTTCCAATGATTACAATGTCTAATTTTTTCATTTACGACACACTGCATGTTTTAATGATTTATAGTTCGATTTAATGTTGTGGACCATCTGAGAGCCAGGTTACCTGATATCACTTATGTTAAAGCTGGGATAAGCACTCAATCTTCACCAACATCTCTCTTTCAACACACACACACACACACACACACACACACACACACACACACACACACACACACACACACACACACACTGTACAGTACACACACACACACTGTACAGTACACACACACACACACACACACACACACACACACACACATACACACACAGTACAGTACACACACACAGTACAGTACAGTACACACACACACACACACACACACACTGTACAGTACACACACACACACACATACTGTACAGTACACACACATACAGTACACACACACACACACTGATACAAACATATTAAAATAAAACCCTAGTAATAGCATTCATGGTAAAGATTAATAAATCTGTACAGTCAATCACTCTATTTTATAAACAATAACCACCAGCAGCAGCTTTATAAATTCCATATGACAGTCTATGAATTATTTAACAAATAACAACAATCACTGTATTTATTTTAGAAACTTCTCATCTTCTTTTTCTGTTCTGACAGTCGGTTTGTCACTCTGGCCAATAAAGATCAGAATCAAGCTGGTATAACCAAATTGGATCGGGAAAGGCTGAAATCCTGTCTAAGAGAGATGGTATAGCATTATATTTACACAATACACACCCACCATATAGAATGAATAAAAGCTGGAACATAATGAGCTGAATGTGCTTTGCTGTGATGTTTGTAGGAGAGCATGGCCCAGCAGGCTAAGACAATGCGCTCACAAGTAAAGAAAAACACTGTGCGTGACAAAATGAAACTGGCGCAGAATTTCCTGCAGAAGCTTCGGTTCATGGCTGATGAGGTTAGAAGTACAACAACTTCTGACACATTGTATTTCATATCATTTCACATTTATGTTTTTTTATGAAAATATCACTTTTGGGGTTTTTTCAGCCACAGCACAGTATTCCTGATGTATTCATATGGATGATAAGCAACAATAAGCGTATAGCATACGCACGCATTCCTTCAAAAGACCTCCTCTACTCAATTGTAGATGAAGAGATGGGTAAAGATTGTGGGAAAGTCAAAGCTGTCTTTCTCAGGGTAAGTCGCACTATTTCTTTCATTCTCACGTTTTGTCCTGTTTGAGTTCCCTTTAGTTTTAAGCTCTAAAAGGAGTGCTATGTAAATGTCATAGTAAAACTTTTATATTGTTCTTAATATAATTTTGACAATTGTATGCAGTTACCAGGAAAGAAGAGCTTTGGCCCAGCTGGCTGGACAGTTCAAGCTAAGATGGAATTGTATTTGTGGCTTGGTCTGAACAAACAAAGGAAGGACTTCTTGAGTGGCCTGCCCAGTGGCTTTGAGGAAAACAAAGCAGCTAAAAGCACAGGCCTACAGCCGGTGCCGCCCAATAACCTCGTCTATAACAGTAAATATGCAGCCTGGCAACCAGCTTCTCTTAAGTCTGTGTGTTGAGAGACTTCTAAAACTTTACATAAAGCCAAATGAATTTGAAATTTTTTTTTTGAATTTGAATTAAAAAAATGGAATTTGTTGATTTTACTTTAGTTGTAAGCTTTTAGTTTGTATTTAGTTATTTTGAAAGAAAGAAAGAATAAATAAATGAATTTTTGAATGAATGAATGAAAAAGAAAGAAAGAAAGAAAGAAAGAAAGAAAGAAAGAAAGAAAGAAAGAAAGAAAAACTTGTAATTTTGTGTACTATATCTAAAATTTCATTTATTTTATTTCATTGGTACTTCTCCCAGATAAACAAATATTGTCTTTTAATGTTAATACCTTAGCTTTTTATTTAATAACATTATAAGAGGACTATTTGTATATTAAATTAGTCTGTACTGTAATAATAAATAAAAACTGTGCACTGTTTTCCTGATTACATTTTATTTTGTAGAATTTAAAATATTCTTGTCACATCACTAATGATTATAACGATTTTGGATGTGCTTTCTGTAGTATACTATAGAGTTACTTTATACAACAGCAATTACTATGTCATTTGGATATTTAGATTTAAAGCCTCCGTGTCCCCCTTTAGGTATGCAAGTGTTCCAGCTAAGGGCTCACATGTATCAGGCTCGTAGCCTGTTTGCTGCTGATGACAGCGGTCTGTCTGACCCTTTCGCCAGGGTCTTCTTTTCCACATACAGTCAAGTCACTGAGGTGTGTTTCTCTGTAATACTTTACCTATGGATTTATGGATTTCTTCCATTTTCATAAGATTTGCTGCATACTATGCTGTACACGTTTGTATTTTCTACATACACGTATGTTTTACTGAATTAATGTCTGTTGGTTTGTTTCAGGTGCTCAGTGAGACTCTTTGTCCAACATGGGACCAGTTGCTGGTGTTTGATAATGTTGAGCTTTACGGTGAAGCCAGTGAACTCCGTGATGACCCTCCAATCATAGTCATAGAAATTTATGACCAAGATACTGTGGTAAGGGTTTGATTATTATGTTTGTGTGTAATTATTGCAGTTAAATTGAGCTCTAAATTAGAGACTCTAATGGACGGGTAACAAACCCTCATTTCACTGCGATAAGATTTTATTGAAATTTTCGCTATTGTCCGAAGTCAGTGTTTGTTCCTGTTTTACTCTGGCCCTGCCTTGTTGTTGAATAACAGTGCTGATTTAAACACTCAATGTAGATTAGATATTATGCAGAAAAGTTTTGGTTTATGCCCGTGGTTCTTTTCAGAGTGTACCCAGATGTTCTGTAAAACATAGCCCCAACTTTGTTTTCCTTTAATCTATTACTAATTGCAATATTCTTCTATTATAGTTGTTATTAATTACTTATTTTAAAGCATTTTATTGGCAGGCCCTCAAATTAACTGTGTGTAATCCAAATAAACCAAAAGACACTTTTTATTAATGTAAATTCATTAAAGCTAGGTGTTGTAGATATTTTAACACAGTCATGGTTGTTTGGGTGAAGAATAAAAATTAATTAATTATTAAAAAAATATACAACTACAATATTTATTTATTTATTTATTTATTTATTTATTTATTCATTTATTCATTTATTCATTTATTTATTTATTTATTAATGCTTATGCCTAATGTCTTTCATTTTTTATAATTTTTAGAATTATCTTCATTATAATACATATTTATGTGCATCACGATACAGTATGTATGTTGTGGTTAGACTTATACAGTTTTGTCTTATACAATGTATAGCATAATTCCACCCCTACTATTTAAAATGCACTCAGATGGCTCCCTCAATACTTTGGGATTTCTTTGCATTTGGGAAGGTTCATTTCTCTTGTTATTGTAGTTTTAGTCTAAATTATTCTAACTGCACTTATGGTGTTTGTTCTATAATGATTGTGGGAGTTAAGAGCAATATTGCAATGAAAAGAACATCACAGCTTTTGAGTACCTATTTGCTTTTGTTTCATTCTTAAAAGTAGTTATTAATAACACAACACAAAATCCCAATTTCCAAAACGTTTATTAAAGCACTTGATATAATTATATAAGATTTCATTGCAATTAATAAAGAATATATATGTAAGAACGAATATATCTAGTTCATATCAAATCCTATCTGTGGGTATGTGGCAACAGTGACCTCCAGTGCTTATGAAAGGATTATCATACGTGTGTATTGTGTGCAGGGAAAAGCCGAGTTCATTGGCCGAACTTTTGCCAAGCCCTTAACTAAGATGGTTGATGAGCATTATGGGCCCCCACGCTTCCCACCCCAGTTGGAGTACTACCAGATCTTTAGAGGAAACTCCACTGCAGGAGAGCTGCTGGCTGCCTTTGAGCTTCTACAGGTACAGATTATGCAGATTTGGTACATATTATACAGATTTGATTATACCATTAACAAGAGATTTGTAGAATTTAGATCATAGTTTTTATTTGCAAATTGTCTGAGAACTATTTTAAAATTTTAGGTGCTTCTCTCAGAAAACTGTCCATGTTTGTTTAAACCACCTCCTTACAGTCTGTTTTGTTTTTCTGCAATTGACTCAACTCCACTTTGCCGATTCAATTTAGCTTCTGGCGGTTCCAATGGATAGTGACAGACATATACGTTCTATTTCAAGCGGAATTTAGTTTGTGTTGCTGAATGCTTTCCCATACACAGATCGGGCCAGCAGGAGTAAAAGATCTCCCTCCACTTGATGGGCCAAATGATGAAGATCATGGCCCCATCCTACCAGTGCCTCTGGGAATACGGCCTGTCCTTAGCAAATACCGCATAGAGGTGAAAATCTCAATAAACAAAATTACACACTGCCCATAATCAGACCTCTTGTGTAGAGTTAGTATGTATTAATGACTGTGTGAGACTGAGACTCTCTATCACCCTATAGATTCTGTTCTGGGGCCTGAGGGACATAAAGAGAATTAACCTGACACATGTGGACAAACCTCGTGTGGACATTGAGTGTGCTGGAAAAGGTGTCCAATCAGCCCTCATTCTAAACTACAAGAAAAACCCAAACTTCAGCACTCTGGTGAAATGGTTTGAAGTGGTGAGTTTGCTCCAATGTAAATAGCCCACATCCCAACTAATAAGTTTAGTTGTTTTTTTTTTAATGTAATGCCTTATGTCTAGGAATCTTCAGTACAGAATGTTTTATTTGTCAAATTTGCTAGGTGCTTGGTGCAGGTTTTGTAAAACACTGCAGGAACAGTGTTACCACCCCCCAAAAATATTGCGGACTGCTGTATTATATACTCTATTACATAAAACCTGCACAAAATAAACAACCATTAAAGGCCTATTTTTGCTTGAAATAACAAAATGGCCATTCATATACTGATTTACAAATGAGCACTCATTTAAATGCATATAACACTTGACAGAAATGAAAAAGTTTGTTGTTATATAGTCCTATAAAAACACACCAGCAAAAGAAAAGTGAAGCTTTACAATGCTTAGTGAAGCTTCACTTGATATATTTTTGTTATATATAAAAATATATATATTATAAAATATATAATATATATATTAAATATATATATTATATATATATATAATATATATATTATATATATATGTTATATATATATTTTAGTTACTCCTCACTTTGCAGGGTTTCAGGTCTTTGTTGGCTCATATTCATCTCTATTAATAACATCTTTGATTTCACTCTGTTGAGAATGTAATTTATTTATTTGTTTTGTAGTGCCACACAAATATGTGTGTAATTTGTAATATCAATGGGAAAATATTAGCGATATATTACTAATGGTATATATTGCAGGACCTACCAGAGAACGAGTTACTCCATCCTCCTCTGAATATTCGAGTGGTGGACTGCAGAGCTTTTGGACGTTACACATTAGTGGGTTCACATGCTGTCTCCAGCCTTCGGAAGTTTATCTACACACCACCAGATAAGAAGACCGACAACTGGGCCAATACAGGTAGCTAAGAACATTTGCCAAAAGCTTTTTATTTCTCTGTAAAATTTGAATCTTGACAAAGAAATGTCTTGCTCTTCAGAAGTTTTAATTTACTACACTAATTATTTAAAGAGAAATGCTATGTACTGGGACTTTCCAGCTAACACAAAATTTCAGAAATGTATTGACTGTGCCGTAAGCTTGGCTGTAATTATATATTTTTTTTATCTGAATATTCCTTTTTAAACAAAATCAAGCATCTTGCATACATTACTATTAAGGTTAAACTAAATGTTGCAGGAATACTGTGGGACCTTTAAAAAACATCTTAAAAACCTAACAGTTTGGACAGTTGGAAAACTAAGGATTGCATCCTTTTATACAGTGCATGCAAGTTTGAACAGTTTCCTTTTCCTTTTCCAAGCTAATTCCCTTTCCTCACTTTTCTCTCCACTCTTTCTAACCTGCATTGGTAACACTGTCCTGTCCTTTCTAATGGTATTTGCCATTTAACTGCTCATATACACATGACCCTGCCAACTACAGCAAGACTAGATAATGGCTTAATGACTTTTACCAATGGGACGTCCCGTGCCCATCCCTGCTCTCGTCCCTTCTCTCACTCCTCAGGTGACATCGTGATCAACATGAACCCTGAGGCCAATGTTAAGAAGATGGACACTGTGGTCAAATTGGATCCTGTGAGTCTTTCCATGGCTTTTAAAATCCACATAGTATATATAACATGACGTTTTGAGTATACTGCCAGAGTAAGTTTGCATGTTCAGGTTAGTACGAGATACATTATTTGTAATACTGTGTATTGGATTTATTGTTAAGCTGGGGTATAACTGTTTGTTGTGTTGAGAAATTGTGATTTGATGTTTGTTTCATGTGGCCGCCTCTCTGTAGACCTCTGATGCTGTTGTTAAAATTGATTCGGTAAGTCACAGCATGTATTTAGTTTCAAAAGCTTTATGTGTAATGGGTAAAAGCTTGCAAACTTTTATTCGTCATAACGTAAGCAGTCAACAGTAATTTACAGCTGGTTAAAAAAAAAACAGTAGATTTTAAGTGTTTTAAGGCTAGCAGCAAAAGTCATTATTTACTCTAATAGAATGAGGAAGAAAAGGAGAAAGAGAAGAAGAAGAAGAAGAAAAAGAAGGGTGAGGAGGTAGAGGAAGAGGAGCAAGATGAGAGCATACTGGACTGGTGGTCAAAGTACTTTGCCTCAATAGAGACAATGATGGAGGTGAGAGACTGTCTTTCCTCAGCATTGGGGTTCTTTCACCTTGGGTGAAAAAGAAGACTGCTTTTGATAAAATCTTGTTTTGTTTTTTTTATGCAGAAACTGCGTGCTCAAGAAGCAGCCTTAGCCGAGGCAGAAGAGCGAGAGGACATGGAGATTGCTGCAGAAGTGGCTGGTAAACACATTGAAACATAGCTACATTAGCATAGACATGGCACTGTAAATTGTACCAAAGTGTACCAAGGCAGAATTTATGGCATCATGCTATACACCATTACTTTTAGCCGTCCCATGTATGTTTGTTGCCATCACATTATATCGCAGTGTTCACATCCTTATTTTTTTGCCATGAAAGTTAACTCCATGCAAACTTCAGTTAAATATGTCTGTAAATATAAACTTACATCTATATCTATATTATAGTCTGACAAGGTGCATGTTAATGGTTTTATAAATGCATTTTTATTATTCCAATTTTATATATTTTAACTCTCATGGCTTCGAAAGATGTAAGATTAATCCATTGACATCTCGCATGCTGTCCATCCTCTTCCACTCCCATTTGCTCCTCTCACTCCTCAAACCTAACCTCAGAAATCAGAGTTGATCAATCTCATATGAAAGGCATCAAGACTAAAGAGAAAAAGGCCAAGAAGGACAAGAAGAAGAATCAGAACAATAGTGAAGGAGCAGAGAAAAGAGCTGCCAAACCAAAAATAGAAGAACTTATGGTCAGTCTTTTTTATACAGTTATTTACAAGTGTAGAAATTTCTTATTTTATTTCTAGAAATTTATTAAGATATACAGTATTTTAAAAAAATTCTACTTCAGTAAACTGTTTAAAATACATCTAAATGTATTTAGGTGTACAATAAAGAGCTCGAGGCTGAGTTTGATGAATTTGAGGACTGGCTTCACAGCTTCAACCTGTATAAAGGAAAGGCTGGAGATGATGATGACACTGCAGCGATGGATGACGACCGCATCATGGGTCGATTTAAAGTATGATCAGTTGTTACAAGCAAGTGAACCAGATATACTGATTCAAAGAAAATGCATTGTTGTTAACCTAATTCCTTGTCTGTGACCCTTGACCTAGGGCTCAGTGTGTGTGTACAAGTTGCCTCTTTCAGAAGAAATCACCAAAGAGCCTGGATTTGATCCCAATATGGGGATGTTTCAGAATATACCACATAATGATCCCCTTAATGTCCTAGTGAGGATTTACATTGTTAGGGTAAGACTTCTCAAGGTCCTAATTTCCTAAGCATTTAACCATCATTTATCTAACCCATTTCCATCATTACCGAGCTGTGAAAACCTTGCTTTCTAGGCAACAAACCTTCATCCTACTGACCTGAACGGGAAAGCTGATCCCTATGTTGTTATTAAACTGGGAAAAACGGAGATCAGGGACAAGGAGAATTACATCTCTAAGCAACTCAACCCTGTTTTTGGGAAGTGAGTACGAAACTTAATTATTTTTTATAACAAGAAAAGAGCAGATGTAGATCTATCATTCATAAAAATATAATTATAATATTACATTTGTAGCAGGGGTTTAATCCTAACAAGTCCCTATATTCTCCACATGAAAAACAACAGCAAATGTATACTCTAAAGAGTTTATTGAACTCTGAAAAGTCCCAAGCAAAAAAAAAAAAAAATGTCTTTATTAAAGAAAATACTGTACTTTTTTAAGGTGCTTTGATATTGAGGCCACATTTCCCATGGAGTCGATGCTGACAGTGTCAATATTTGACTGGGATTTAGTTGGCACTGATGACTTGATTGGAGAAACCAAGATTGATCTGGAGAACCGTTTATACAGTAAACACAGAGCAACCTGTGGCATTGCGTCCACCTACTCTATGTAAGCATCAGTTTTGACTTAATATCAGTTAACATGGAGTGCATTTCTAATTTTTTTGCTCTCAGCCAGCATTTCAGTTGAAATGTTTGGATTTGTTATTTGTTTTATGCCCATAGCCATGGATACAATTTGTGGCGAGATCCACAGAAACCAACTCAGATACTCGCTAAGTTGTGTAAGGATGGCAAGTTGGATGGGCCACATTATGGCCCAGGTGGTAGAGTCAAGGTTGCAAACCGTGTCTTTTTGGGGCCAACAGAAATCGAAGATGAAAATGGTGAGTTATTAAAGAAATTTAGCAGGAAAAGGAATCAGTTTTAAATGTCTACTATCTGTGAAGGGTTGGATTTGATAATGACAGTAATTCAGCCCACTCACATAAATATAGACATATTTGCATATGTATGTATGTTTGTGTGTAGGTCTGAAGAAGCCATCAGATGAACATTTGGCACTTATAGCATTAAAGCACTGGGAGGACATGCCTCAAGTAGGCTGCAAACTCATCCCAGAACACGTAGAGACCAGGGCTCTTCTCCATCCTGAGAAAGCAGGCATAGAACAGGTACAGTAACATCACTCTTGTTTATTTTACACAAAAGTCCTTAAGTTTTCAGTGATGTTTGAACATTTCCCATTTCAGTACCGAAGGCCAAATCTGCATGCTAAATTTTATTAAACGTGCATTACAATTTTTTATGAGGAATAAGTTAATTCAAGACTTAACTTGCAACAAAATCAAGTAAATTCAACATTAGTTTCTCTGTAACTGTTTACTGTAAATTGCAGGGGCGAATTGAGATGTGGGTCGACATCTTTCCAGTGGATGGACCTGCACCAGGACCTGCCTTAGACATCACACCACGAAAACCAAAGAAGTGTGTAAAATTTACTCAGTGCTAGTTGCATATTTAAATATACACTTTGCTATTTACTTTGTGATATTAATGCTTGTAGTTTTTTTATGTTTGTGCATGATAACCTAGTAAAAAAACACCATGGCTTTTACGTAATCAACCAGCCTTTCAAAAATATTTTAGAAATATCAAATTGCCTAATTGTCTTACTTCCTTAAAAACTTCTCTTCCGAAGAAATATCTCTATATAATCTCTTACGTTGGCAATGTTTATCACAGAGTGAGAAAGAGAGAGTGATGTCTGAGTGGAAAAAATAAAATAAAAATAAAATTAGCTTGCCAGTGTTTAGATGTGCTTGTCCAAAAATAGATATGTTTAATTTAGTTTTGATCAGCAATGATAATGTCTTACAACAAGCAATTTATATCATCCATGTAAGAAAAAACATACTATAAGTTGTAGTTGAGTATCATTGTAACATGTTTACCACAGTAGGAAGGTTAACCATGCCAAAGGTCTCCGTGCAGAGAAACAGTGGTTTATTTATCTAGAAGGAGTCTGTTAAGAAATCAAACCTATATTTCGAGGGCTTGGTTACAAAAAGGATGAGGTTATGGAGTACTCGGCTTGATCGATGGGGGAAAATATGTATGCAGTAATAGATGGAAATGTATTTTAAACAGTTAACAGGGAGGTAACGATCTAATCATAAACCACCACTAACCGTGAAACCGTGATGGTGCAACAGCCGTAAACTCAATTATTCTTCAGAAATGATTTCTCTGCCATAGCACTGCATATTGCTCTTTCTTCATTGCAGAGTTCATTTCTGTGTGTCTTTCTTTCTCTTTCTTGTTCTCTTCCACATGAGCTTCCTGTATCTGCTTTCCCCTTTTCTGATACTCTCTAAGCCATTATAGTGTTTAATATATACTTTTATTATATATTCAGATGAACACATGTCCTCCCTTCTTCCCCCTCCCTCCACCACTTTACCAGATATGAGCTCAGGGTAATAATATGGAATACTGACGAGGTCATTCTGGAAGACGATGATTACTTCACAGGGGAAAAATCCAGTGACATTTTTGTCAGGAGGTATGTATTGGTTGTGTGCAAAATGTGTGGTTAATCTTTTCTTTTCTGTCTGTATGTCTTGCTCTCCCATCCCCTGTGTTATTGCTGTGCTGTCTAGCTTTGAGCTTCATGTTATTATTTGGAACACTGATGAAGTAGTTCTACAAGACGATGCTTTCAGGACAGGAGTGAAGATGTCTGATATCTATGTCAGGGGGTAAAAACAATTCCAATGCATGGCTTGACTGCCTATTTATAGGTCATTTATCTTAGTAAAAAGCACACAAGCTAACCAAAGCTTGACATGTGCTTTTCATTTCACCGAAAATCACATACCAGGACCATAGCATTTAACCAATAGTGAAATAAAGCTATATGTTTTATGATGTAGGATATTAAAAATTACAAGCCAAAAAGTCTGACAATTTAATAGTTAAGTACATATTTATTTTATTAATCTATGAATATTTAATTAAATGTTAAGATCCTGGTCTGTCAAAACAGCAGGGCCCAAGATACCTCAGGATTCACAAATCTCTTCTTTACAGTGCATGACAGCACCAAATATGGTTTTGTGCATGAAATGAATTGTATCGTTTGCATTTATTTCTAGCTTGCCCATACTCATTTTATATGTGATTTTTCTGTAATTGGATTCTGGCAAGCAGCCAAAAAAATGTATTTAATAATCTAGAAATATTTTTCTACAAAAAAGGGAAATGTTTTATTCACACAGTGAATGTCAGGCATGTTGTCGGATAGTTAAATAATCGGAGTAATCAGATTTTAGTATAACCTATTTAATATAAATTTATTAAGGGAACATTTGCGTTTAAGTAAGTGTGAAGGGTTTTCTCATACATATCATATGCTCTCTTTCTACCCTTAAAACCATCACATACCCAGTGGACTAACATATTAGTGGAATAACATATTAGTGGACTAACATATTAGAACTTCTACTGCATTCAACACATGATTGCTTGCCTAACAATTTCAGACCAAAAGAATGCATTAGTTGACTATTAGTTACTGTACAGTATATATTAGTTATTCGTATATGCAATTTCTCGTATCCATGGCATACTGCTATACTGTACAGTGTATTGTGTGGATCTGTGATGAAATGTCAATAAAAAACCTCAATGCTGCTGACTCACCCATCTATAACAGGTACATGGATGAGAATTTCTTAGAGAGTGCATCTCCCAAAGGAAAGAGAATGACACACTGGAATGAAGAAAGGATAAGGAGGTGTTCTAGTTTAAATTTGAAAAGCAAAATGTGACACATGTCACCAATGACTGCATTTATCTCTAATAAAAATATGAGTTTACAAACAAATTTATTTCTTCCAGGAGATAAAATGTTTAAATGCCTGCACAAGTGAGCTTTTTTGTTAAGTGCTTAACAGTTTGCTTTATATGTGTATCATCATTGAAAATATCTTGAATAAAAATGTCTAATTACTAAAATTGGGCTTTTTACACCAGCTGGCTGAAAGGCCAAACAGAAGATAAGCAGGACACAGATGTGCACTACCACTCTCTGACTGGAGAAGGAAACTTTAACTGGCGCTTCGTGTTTCCATTTGACTATCTCGAGGCTGAGGAGAAAATCGTGGTCTCTAAGAAAGAGTCCATGTTCTCCTGGGATGAGACAGAGTACAAGATTCCTGCCCGTCTCACCCTGCAAGTGTGGGATGCTGACCATTTCTCTGCGGATGACTTCTTGGGTATGAAAAATGAGTGAAAACCTCATTAGTCTTATATGCTACCTGCAGTGTAATGAGTCTTTCAAGCCAGCGAAGCTAGTTCAATGCAAACTCACATGTCTTCTTTCAGGTGCAATTGAGCTAGATTTGAACCGGTTTCCTAGAGGAGCAAAATCATCAAAGCTGTGCTCCCTTGATATGATTATTAATGAACAGGATCTGCCGACCATCTCAATCTTCAAACAGAAAAGGGTGAAGGGCTGGTGGCCTTTTATGGCACAGAATGAGAACGATGAGCCTGAGCTGACGGTGAGACATGAATGTGGCACCACATATGCTTTCACAAATATAATACTAGAATAAGAATATCTCAAATAGTGCTTATTATAATCACCAACTCTCACCTATCTCTATCTGATCTATACCCATCATAAATAATTCTCCTCATAGGGTAAAGTGGAAGCAGAGCTCCATCTAATGACAGCAGAGGAGGCAGAAAAAAATCCTGTTGGCCTTGGAAGGAATGAGCCAGAACCACTGGAAAAACCAAAGTAAGATGTCACACACACGCACACACGCACACACACACACACACACACACACACATGCACACACGCACATACGCACACACTCTCCTGACAAATCTTAGAACCTGACACTGGTATAATTTCATGTGTTTGTCCATATTTGCATTATTTAACAGACAATAAATGTCCTGACTGTAATATAGAAAATTAGCACTAATGTGTTTGTGTTGGTCACTAGTACTGTAATATCAGTCCACCAACTCATTTATACATGCAAAAAAGGTATCTTCTTCGACACAGAAAACAGACACCCTTGTCTGTATCCTGTTAACGTTTCTTCTTTCTATCATTTCCCCTGTCCATCATCTTTCCATTATTTCTTTTCCCTTACCCATTCATTACCTTCATTTTTTAAACATATTCTGAAAAAAGTCGTCCGGATACCAGTCTAGTGTGGTTCTTGAACCCCCTGAAGTCCATACGTTACTTCATATGGCACCACTACCGCTGGCTGATCCTGAAAACACTGGCACTACTGCTGCTCCTCCTGCTCCTCGGCCTCTTTCTCTACTCCATCCCTGGATACTTGGTCAAGAAGCTGTTGGGGGCGTGATGGGAGAGGGGAATATAGCTGGTAGCCCTCTTACATTCCCCCTTTCTACTCTGTCTTTCTTTTCTCAGACATGAGCAACCACTGCTAGAAATAATAAGGCATACCTTTAACCCACTTGTTATGTACTCAATGAATGACTCATTGAACCAAACTTGATGTTCATTGTAAAAGTACTCCTTTTTTTATCATATTTCCATCTCAATCATGTGAAATATAAGCAACATTGGAATATATACAATACCCATTCACATGTTTGGGTATGTTCTTGAGGTATATAGTGTCCAGATATTTTAAATATATGTACAAAGACTGGTCATTTTTGTGAAAGTTGTGTGAGTTTAAGTTTATGTTATTTGTTACACAAAATGAACTGGAAAAATGTAATGTAAATAGAAGTTGTAGCTTTTTGTTAGGGAAAAAATGACTAATGTTGAACCAAACAGAATATATGGACTGTGTACTCTTTGGGGTTGTTTTTTTAATTATTATTTAAATTGGCCTAAGAGACACAGTTGATGCTGCTGTTTATCTCTTTGTACCTTTATAATAGATCCGAGTTTCACGTGGAACATTAAGTCATCCTGTCTCATCATGTCTGTCACATAGTATTTGCATGTCACTATAACAGAAGATATACATTTTCTACCATTTCCAGGATGTGATCTTTGTATTCGTTATGTTTTGATGTTAAATCCTGATTAAATGCATCTCGGGAGAGATAGACTAGAGATCGAGTACCTCACTAGAAAACAAAAAAACAATGAAAGATCTTTAATATTGATTTTCACCTACTACTAACCACTAATACATGCTTTATTTCTCTACTCTGTTTGCCTTCCACTCACCTCCCCTTTGTAACTTCGTCCTGAAACAGCCGGCCCGACACCACCTTCCTCTGGTTCATGAGTCCGCTGAAGGCTGTGCGCTACCTGGTGTGCACCCGCTACAAATGGCTGATCATCAAAATTATCCTGGGCATACTGCTGGTGATCATGGTGGCCCTTTTCATCTACAGTATGCCTGGCTACTTGGTCAAGAAGATGCTGGGTGCATGAGGAAACCAGAGAGAAACAGGGTGTTTAATTCCAACTCTCCTTCTCATAGTCTGCAGAAATTCATATTTATTTATCCACAATGATGCTGCTTTATGCCTTTCAATCCTCCTTCCAAATGATTTACCAACTCACATTGTGCACACCAAGCATTTCTTACATTCCTTAAGAACTTTTTTTATTGATTTTCAACATTGTGATGTTTATCTTCCTGCCAACCAATCAACTTTTTTCCTTATTTATACTATTTATCTCAGCAAGAACTTGAGGTCAACTTTATTAGGAGAACTTATTACAACACCTGTTTGTATTTATGCAGTTCAATCAGCCAAACATATGGCAGCAGTGCGGTGCTTAAAGTGACAAAACCTGAACAGCTGAAGTTGGTAAACCTGTGCTCAGATTTTTTATTTGCATTCTGATGTTTGATGTGACCATTAAGTGAAGATCTTGACCTGTATCTGCATAATTTTATGTATTACACTCCTGCCACCTGTTTGGCTTATTAGAGAATTACATGAATGTACAGGTGTTTCTAATAAAATGGATGGTGAATGTATGTCTGATCATTCATACTTTAAGGATGTAGAATGCCTTGCTTGGGTTTGTGTAAAATTGTTCTAAAATGTCAAAACTTTCAGCTGATGACACAATAATTAGCATGCGACAAATTCTTTGAAAAACAAAAAGATACATAGGACATGCTAAAATAGAATTTTAAGATCTCGTTAGCACAAATCTTTGAAACAAATGTTATCAATTCTTCTATCTACTATCCATTTGTTCATTACATTGTTTGCAGTGAATGTCGCTTTTGTATTTGCTAGCTCTTCTATTGTATCTTGTGATTGTGTTTACTGATCAACAAATTTGATAACTGACTTGATTGCACTGAATCAAACTTATTTATATTATCAAGAGTGTATAGTTCTTGTTTAACAGTGTGAAACAGTGACCTATTGATTAATTTATTTTTGTCTGTATGATGATTCAATAAAATGAACTTATTGAAATACTTCAGTGCTTGACTTCTGTTTCTATTTATAATTGTGCCCCACAATCAAATTATTTATACTATTTATTCTATTTATAATTGAGTCCCACAATCAAAAGCAAACTCTAAAATCTAGAGCCCAAAGCCTAACCTATTCCTAACCTATAACATAGCCCCCGTCCTATTGTTTCCAGCATCCTTCCAGTTTCTGATATTCTGTTCCAGAATATGCTGGTTTTATGCTGTTACACCAGTGGAACTGCTTATTAAATAGACAGAGTCACAAGCACAAACTCTTGAAGTCAAATAACAAGCTCCTCTTCAGCTTCTAACCTTAACCCTAACCTTAACTCTGAGCCTGAACCTAACCTTGAGACTAACTCTAACCATGAGCCTCAAACTAAACTTAACCCTAACCCTAGCAAGCACGTTTGCAGATTTTCTTCATTTTTTTGGATGGGTCGTAAAACTAATGACAGGTATGATAGAATGTCTTCTGACAAGTCATTCAAAAAGAAAATGGAATGTAGTACTACTTTCAACACTGAAGGATTGAAAATTAAAAAAAAGGCTTGAAAAAGATCAATATACTAAATGTCTAAAATTGACAAAATTTATTCAGCTATATGCTAAAACTCTCATGTCAAAGGTGCACTAGATGACAACTCTAAGAAAAGAAAAAAACAGCATATGATGCAACTAAAATTAAAGCACAAAGCAACCTCATCATTTGTGGTCAAACGGTTTGACATAAGAATTGCAATTGATTTAACATCTTTTTATCACCGTGTGCAGCACAGTCTGAGCTATTTGTCCATGGACTGTGGAATCAAGGTTACTGCAAATATCTTAAATGACACAAATATGGCAAGATGTAGCGAGAACCGATAATGAGGCATTAGTGAAGGTTTTGGGCAAAATTTAATCTGGAGGAACTACAGAAAAAATATGTTTGAAGCTTTTGAATTCTTTATAATTGAAATTAATGACAGCTGAATTTATCATTTTAATCATTTTTAATCTTATTGTGTCTAATAATGAAATATACTGCATTAGCTTAAAAACACTGAATTTATTAATTTTGTTTTAATTTTTTTTAATGGCTGTAAATATAGATCATATAGTTATACATTTTCTATTTATATTCAAATGGAGTTTTTACAAATTCAGATAATTCAGTTTTAAAATATTAACAGAAATGTATGCATGTTAGCTTATTCAGGTTTCAAGTTTGACATCTGGGCTGCTTGAGGGAAGACAGTGGCAATCAGGCATGGATCTGCCAGTAAATTTCAACAGAACAATTATATATTGAATTATAAATATTGTGAGGAAACAGTGAGAAATTTCTCAAGAAAAAAATATTTTTAAAAGGTTATTAAAAGATGAGTAGTTTAAATGAAAACTTTACAACATTTTGCATAATGTTTACTTTCTGTCACTTTGAACATTCTTTTCAACTGTTTTGTTCATTCATTCATCTTTAAACACTATTCAGATCTTATCTCGAGCATGAGGAGGGAATACGCCCTGGAAGGATACATAAATTTACACGAGGGGGCAAAAAAGTCAATCTATATGCAAGGAAATCCACAGAGATATTTAAACATCACATGAATCCAAGTACTAGCAATATGAGAAGCTTTGTTTGTGAATAGTATTTATTTAGAATTTAGACACAATGGACAGAGAACTTTGTGAAACTGAAGAAGCAAGAAAACAAAAGTCTTTTTTTCCTCAAAGAGGAGGGATGAAGAATCTTCTTCTTTCGGCTTTTCCCTTCAGGGGTCGAATAATAAAAAAAAAAAAAAAAAAGGAAAGGAAAATCTAAAAAAAAGCATCAAGAGTTTAAATGAACCATTCCTACATTAATTTTTTTATTTTAAAAATTTTAATTAAAGTTTCAAATTAAATTAAAGTTTTTTAATTTTCCACACATATATACTGTATATACACAATATTCTAAAGATGCATATAGTATTTTAATTTATTTTTTCAGTTATCTTTAATTGCACGTTCAGACATTATTTACTTGCTCCACACTGAATATAAGTTTGCTATTGTGTAAAACAAACACTACAATCTCCTGTAGGTCATGTTTCATGCCAAGCCCTTAAATGTAAATACAGAAGAAACATCTAATATAACACACTAACGCAGGAACATGTAACAGAACGTTAGGTTTTTTCTTTCGTAACAAAAAACTCAACTTTTTTATTTATTTCAGAAAACGTATTTTATACACGACTTGACGGTCGTATTAATGTCAAATATGACACGTGTCTCAAAGGCGTGACGTGACTCGTTATCGCTTATTATTACACAGAAACAGAGAGAAAAATTATTTTGGTTTGTTCCCTTTTGCTCGCCGTACTTCTCCGCCTTTCAAAACTACACGGCGGGAGTTGATTGGACGTGATCGGGTCTGGGTTTCGGAGAGCCAATCAGCGCGGGCCACGGTAAGCTAGCGCTTGTGCTTTATGCTCGTGTGCACGGCGGTTCTGTAGCTTTTAGTGGAGCGGCTTTAAATGTGTCTGTGCTGAAAGCTGCGGTGTGAAAGTAACCATGCGAGCTTTGTTAGGTAAGGACTGTCTAACTTACTTAATGCGCTCGGTTTATTTTGTGGACGGGATTTAAAAAGTGGCACCTTAAAGATTATAACAGTGATAATTATCACGTTAGCCAAAAAATTCACAATTAGCTATTTGCTAATTAGCCGGTTAGCTATATTAGCTATCGGGATAATTAGCAAATGGCTAATTGGGGGATTCTTTGGCTAACGTGATAATTTCTTGAGTGCAACATATGACACCTTTTTGTTTCTATCTCACATGATATCTGTTAAATGATTCTGATTTATTTTATTGAGATTTTTCAGTTATATATCCAGTAAATCGGAGACTAGAGAGCTGATGCTATACTACTGAAACTATGCACTGTGTAAATATTCATGTTTCTGTAAACAGATGGCAGAAATGTCAGTTTCTCGTAATGGAGCATTTGGCAATAGAAATGTTGAGTCGAATTAAACGTAAAAGGTTTTGTAGGTGAATCTTTCACATTAGTAACGAAAGTAGAATATCTTAGTGATGCTTTGTAAATGAATGTCCTCGTTATTTAGTTTCATGTATATCCTTCACTGTGTTAGGTTTGGTACATTACTGAATAGGCAGCTACAGTAAACTTGCTCTGGTTTTGAGTTGATGATTAGATGATAACGATAATCTGATCATTAGAGTTATCTCATTAGTTATCATGCACGTGAAATTCAAGTGTAAATGCATTCAACTGTACTGTATATACTTTCAAGACAGATCTGAATTTGATCATTCTAACCATTTCTGAGGGCCTGAGATGCTTTTTTTTAGATGCACAGATGTGAGTGTGGAGACACGTATAACTTGAAGGAAACACGTATAACTTGTGAAAATTGTGATATTTGAATTCTGTCAATATTTTGCATGAAACTTTGAATGGGAAAAAAGAAGGAAATAAAAATAAAGCAACACATGTTGGTCAACGATAATAAGCTCTACTTTGCATATTGTACACAACACGGTGATCAGCGTCTTATATAGATAACCAGAGACAACTACATGCAACTGCAGCTTACATTCCAGGTACGATGTATGGGACCAACACATCTACCTAGGGTCCTAGAGGTGGTTGGCTCTGGAACTGCATTAAGGCTTTTCTTTCTTGAGCTTGCATCCACTTTTATTCATTTAGAAGTTTCAGGGGGAAAAAACACGCACACAACCTTCCATCCTTAGTTTGTGAACTAATGGCTGCTTATGCATTCAGGTGTGCTAGCGTGCTCCTTGACCATCCTCTCTGTCCATGGATTCTACTCTGCCAGTGATGATGTGATTGAACTCAATCCTTCAAACTTCAACAGGGAAGTTCTGCAGAGTGATGGTGTGTGGATTGTGGAGTTTTACGCCCCCTGGTGAGTTAACAAGGACAATGTTTATATAGTTACACAATCTCTTTTTATTGGTCCTTCATTTTTTGAGTTTGCTATAGATCACAATGGGGAATTCACTTTAATGGTGTTTGTCCTTAATAACTTTTTAAAAAAGGATGTGTTGATACTGTCATAGTAAGTGCTATATTAAAGGTCTGATTATTTGTTGAAAAAGGTGTGGACACTGTCAGAGCTTAGTCCCAGAATGGAAGAAAGCAGCCACAGCTTTGAAGGTAAGGTGTTCTAGCACTACTCATCTTTTACCTGGCTTTTTTTTATTTTTTATCTTGGTCTGTTCTGTAAAGGACCGCCTCAATAAGATTTCTCATTTGCCACATATTTAATTAAGGTAGATTAATCATTTGTAAACTCTATGCTGTAAACCAACAGGGTGTTGTTAAAGTGGGTGCTGTTGATGCAGACCAACATAAGTCACTGGGAGGCCAATATGGAGTTCGTGGTTTCCCCACCATCAAGATCTTTGGTGCTAGCAAACATAAGCCTGAGGATTACCAAGGTGCAGATGGCATTATTGTTTAGGTTTTGTATGCTGTACACAATATTATGATGTTATTTTCGGAACATGTTTGGATCAGTGTTTTGAAATATTAATGTAAAGGAGACATTCTGTAATTATTGTGAGTGCACAGGGAAAGCAATCTTTATATACATTATAGAGATGGGAATAGTGGTGTTTAAGAACATTTTACATGATTCGGGGAAGTTAGTCTTTATTTAACTGTTCCGTACTTGGTTTCATTTGTTTCTGCAGGAATAAAAATTCTGTAATTCTGTTGTCCTGCATCCCAATGTAAAACTTTTGTCCAGTGTGATTTACAAAACAAACTATTATTGTCTTGTCTGTTGCTGCTTTGTATGACTGTTATACAGTTTTTTCTTACTATTCTAATAAGACAAATTATTCACTTTATAATTAAGTGCAAACTTGTATTTATTGCTCAGGCATTTTCATGTGTGTACTAGGCATTAAAGGGCGGTGTGTATTTGAACTCTCTTTATAGGTGGACGCAGCAGTCAGGCGATTGTTGAGGCTGCTCTGAACGCAGCACGATCTCTAGTGAAAGACAGACTGAGTGGAAAGTCTGGAGGTTCTGACTACAGTAGACAGGTAATAAAGTGCACAAATCCCTGGACACCCCCCCCCCCTTCCCCCATTTTATTTATTTTGCTCTGTATGTTGATATTAGAGTTCTGGTGGTAGCAGTGGTGGCAACAAGAAAGATGTGGTGGAGCTGACTGATGATAACTTTGACCGCATGGTTTTGGAGAGCGGTGATGTGTGGATGGTGGAATTCTTTGCACCATGGTGTGGACACTGTAAAAAGTAAGTTTGCATAAATTTGTATAAAGTTCCTAAATAATGCTCTTTAAGGCCATGTGGCCTGAAACGAATAATGCATGTATATGATTTATAGTGTTGCACAAAAAAAATCCATTCTATCTTGTGGTTATTTAATTTGTAATTTGAACATTTCAGTCTTGAGCCTGAGTGGACGGCTGCAGCTACACAGGTCAAAGAGCAGACCAATGGTAGAGTGAAGCTGGGTGCTGTAGACGCTACTGTTCATCAGGGTCTGGCAAGCCGCTACGGAGTGAGTCTGATACTGGAATCATGTTCTACAAAAACTCTGGTATTTCAAAATGTTTTTTTTCTTGGTTACTGATGTTCTTAATTTGTCATTTGTAGATCAGAGGATTCCCTACCATTAAGATCTTTAAAAAAGGAGAGGAGCCAGAGGACTACCAGGGTGGACGCACACGCTCCGACATCATTGCCCATGCCCTGGACCTTTTCTCAGACAATGCCCCTCCACCAGAACTACTAGAGGTCTGTATTTGGTTTTTCCCCCGTTACCTTAAGCTAAGCTAGCTGCTTATTTAGCACTGCTTTCTTGAACTGTGCTTTTGTTTAAATTTTAAGAGACCTAATTGTGCATGTTGAATGTAATTGTGCTTTATCCTTCTTAGATTCTGAATGAAGATGTTTTGAAGAAGACTTGTGAGGACCACCAGCTTTGTCTTATTGGTGTTTTGCCTCATATTTTGGATACAGGTATGAGTACTGAGTCTGTAGTCACTTATTACTAGAAATATTTTTATTCAGATCTGCTATGTATATATTTCTAACTTAATTTAGCATGATTGTTTCTTGTGTTTAGGTGCAGCAGGCAGAAATGCTTATCTGGAAGTCATGATGACGATGGCTGAGAAATACAAGAAGAAGATGTGGGGGTCAGTGCTTGCAGACTATTTCCATAGAGATTTTGGGCTAGATCAAAGTTTCAGTCCCATATTGTTTTTTTTTTTTTTCCTTTGTAATATTCTGTTTGTTAAAAGCACTGTATAAATGACCTCCACCTCCTTACTTCTTCTATAGCTGGCTGTGGGCTGAATCTGGAGCTCAGATGGAACTTGAGGCCTCTTTGGGGATTGGTGGTTTCGGCTACCCAGCCCTGGCAGCTATTAATGCACGCAAGATGAAGTTTGCTCTTCTTAAAGGCTCATTCAGTGAGACTGGAATCCATGAGTTCTTAAGGTAATGATTTTCCCTTCTGTTCTCACATCTAAACACGTATTTCACTGAGTCTTATTGTGGCACTTGTACATTTTCTGTCTTCTTCTTCGCTATAGGGATCTCTCTGTTGGGCGTGGCTCCACAGCCACAATAACAGGTGGAGCTTTACCCAAGATCCACACTGTAGAAGCCTGGGATGGAAAGGATGGAGTCGTAAGTTTTTTTATTTATTTATTTCTGTATTTAAAGCAGTGCTTCATATTAATAAGTGTCTGTAAGTGGCAAAGCTATTTTCTTCTGCAACACCAATTGAGGTGGAGAGGAATATTTTCAGAAACGCATTTGTGTAACCAGATTAAAGGTATAATTTTATGTATTTGCAATATAAAGGTGTTATTTCTATCGACACTGACCATTGTTATGGCCCTTTTTTGTAGAGTTTAGCATGAGACATATCAAACTTTAAAATTTTATTAAATATTTTTCTTTTCTTTTTTTTCCATTCCTTCAGCTTCCTGTGGAGGATGACATTGACTTGAGTGATGTGGATCTGGATGACCTGGAGAAGGACGAATTATGAGTTCATAGGCTGTGCAAGGCTTATCCAGTTTGAGCCTGTCTATGAGCTGCCTCTCCTCTCCCATGGATGAGGGGAAAACTGGGACATTAAGTTACTGAACACTCTTAAAACAGAAATGTCTCACTTTTTTAACTTCTCTCCAATTGTTTGAAATGAGGTAGAATCAGGATTTAAAATAATGGTTGCTTTAGCTTTGCCTGACAGGCCTCCAACTGTTTGATTGGTTAAGTGTTTTGTGTGCCGATAACAATGTTCGTCACTTCACCTTTCACTGTCCAGTTGTACCTACCGTACATATGTTCAAAATAAGGTTCGTTCGCACTGTACTCTCCCCAACAAATTCCTCTCCCGTCCTGTGGTTATCCAGTGACGTCCATTCCTCAGTGAACAGACTAAAAACAGGACAGTCTTTAGTAATTAATGGGGCAAGTAGCTGACAGGACATTCACTGAGGACATGAAACTACTCTGGGCTACCGGATGCAGTCATGAGTGCTTTATATACTTTGTGCTGATTTTAACCTGCTGTTTTCCCCTGTTGAACGTTCTATTCATTTTCCCCTTTAATGTGATACTTTTTTTCTTTTTTCTTTTTTTTTTTTTTTTAGAAAGGAGAGAAGGAAGTGAGTCAGTACATCTGCTTTCCACTGTAATTGTTCTGGGCAGGGAGTAAAGTTGGAACTGTGTAGATTTTTCTTACACAAGTGTGTTTAATGTTTTTGTTATGAAAATAAAAAGGAACACCGATAAAATGACTGCATTTTATTCTAGATAGGTTTTATTTACGTATCTCAAAGATTATTTACTGTCTTATGGGTTGGTTGCATGAGTTCTCGATACATAATTCATACAAATACAGCATTCAGCTGGAAAGCAGCTCACATACATATCTATAGTTGACTAAACTGAGATACAGCAATATAGCTTTTTGCTCAAATGCACATGCCTTGTTTACTATGCAGACAACTATGTTAATGAACAAAGAAATCTGGTGCAATCAACATAAATACTAGTTTTGGCAAATCACACTTAATGAAGCATAGCTTAGTGGCAGAAGTCTAAACTATTAAATTTCATACTCTGGCAACGATTAATCGTCTGCAGACTAAAACCGAGTTTCAAACAAATTCAATTTAAGAATAAACACTGAATTATATACTTTTACCATTTCCATAAATGGACATAATCAAGTTTGCAGAACCAAATGAACTTCACACTTGTGATAGGATTTTTGGACTGAGCTTTAACTTACTACTTTAGATAAGTGTTACTTATCTGTGTGTTGCATATAGAGTTTAAAAAAAAAAGAAAAATGGGTGGCTTCTCACAGCTGTGGCATATTCAGACTAGTTCATCTAAAGTCAACACCAATATTTCAACAACATTTTGAACATCAAAAATAGCCAATGCTTTTGCCACAGAATTGTCTGTTTATGGTAATATATGAATTAACTGGTTGTCTTGACTGTCTGATATACAGCACATTAAACAGAATGAGTTATTTTAGGAAATGATTTGACACCAGCCGAATAAAATGATCCTCAATTACCCGTAACATTAACAAAAGGTATTAGGACTGGACTAAATGATATTAGGTTGGACTAAATCTGTGAATGCATCGGAGTCAAAAACTGAGCAGATTTTGCGACTAACATCACATATATGAAGCCAATTTGTTACTCAAATGCAGTTCGTGCCTTGAAGAGCAACTCACTGATCCTCCTGTCTAAGTGTGAATGTGACATGCTTTTCTGTGGAAGTGACATGCCTTTTCTGCTGCTTTTACGTCTAGTGAGGTGTGCTCTGATCAGACTGAAGCAGTCGTACAATGGAGGGATCACTCTTGGCACCTTTGATGAATTCCTCCAGGGAAAGCCTTCCTGTAATATTAAAGAGGAAATGGTCAGTAATTCCATATCCTAGGGATATTTCCACACTTATGTGTGCACTAAGGCAAATACTAGTAAAATGTTATTTTACAATACATACACAAAACATAGGCAGCCAATAAAAAGATTTAGGGAAAGGACAATAGAACTGATGCTTCATGGTGAACAGAAAAGTTAACAATCTTGCTTCTACTGCTGATGTAACTGACTTGTGTTTAAATGATTAGGCTTTGATGTTGTGGTCTTATACAGCACTTGGCCGACATTTGTTGAATTTGTATTGATTTAGCCAATAAAGCAATAGATGCAGTTACTGAAACTAGATCTGAAACTGATAGAGAGACCACATCACTTCAATAGCAGTGTTCATTCATTGTTCTCCAGTAAGCGCTTTATCCTGATAAGTGTGCTGGTGGGTCTGGAGCCTAGGAGCAATGAGTATGAATGTTGGAATAAATTGCTGGCTAGCTGGACACCAGACTATCACATGGCACCATGCACACTGTGGAATTTAAAGTGGTCAAAAGTAGCAGGAAAGTGAAGAATCATGAAGGAGCCCAAGTCTAAAAAGACTTCATCGTAGAATTGACACAGGGACAATTGAACTGTGAGGTGGCAGTGTTTCTTACTGTACAACCGTGTTACCCAAGTAGTCTTCGCTGGTCTTATTTGTTTTTTTGGTCAATTACTTCAGTATAATTAGACAAGCACACAGTCATTTATTTTCTAGCTGGAAGGCACTAAGCACTGAATTTACAGATGCCTCCGAGGTTACATAATATTTCAGGGCCTTATTTTCTCCTCCCAGTGAGAACGCTGCCAGCTGTGTCCTTGAAGGCTCTTGGAACTTTAAGCTGATTCCCAGATGTCAGTGCCACAGCTGGGATACTTAATGCTTGCTGAAGTGTGTATGTGCAAAACAAAATACATGCCTGTCAATAATCCACTTCTGCATGTAGCTATCAGTACAAAATTTACATCATGAAAAAATACAACTCATTTTATGATATTTTTTACCATCATTGTCTGTGTCCATTTGCCTAAAAATCTTGTCAGTGCGTTTCTCTGGGGTCGACTCGTCCTCCGGCATCTTCATTACAGAGGACACCATTTTGTAGATTGCCTGTGTTTATAGAAAAACAAATCTCAACTGATTATGCAACAATTAAATTGCTCGCTCATTCTGAAAACCTTCTGCTATTTTGATCACCAATAAATATACTTGTATTACAAATAATAATCATAGTTAGCATTATTTTTTTGTTAATGCACACACAGCCCTTATACTTAATTGCCATATTTTGCTACAACCATATGGCCTGTGGAACAGCAGCTTGATGTGTTCTGTTTATTTAAGTGACTATATCACCAAGCATTCAAGTGAACCAATACTGATATGGAACAAACTGCTCTAGCAACAGGAGCCTACAAATACAGTGCAAATACAGAACTGCAAATACTAAAATAAAACAAAATGCAAGATTTGGAAAAGGTTTTCCAGAAAACGTGGATTTTTCTGCCCCAAATTTAGATTAATTTCATTTTGAAGATGATTTCTTTGACCTATAGACCCCTTTAGGTCCTGTGTTAAAGCGTCTCTTGGTAAAATTGACAAAACTCCACAGAAAAAATAATTAATAGTTAACTAAGCAGTGTCTTCAGAGCTTGTGCTTTCCTATCACCTGCACTATTTCCAGCATCTCGGCTCGGCTGATGTATCCGTTCCCGTCCAGGTCGTACATGCTGAAGGCCCAGCGAAGCTTCTGCTCCAGACTTCCACGAGATGTCACACTCAGTGCAATGATGAATTCTCGGAAATCAATAGTTGCGTCACCGTTGGTGTCAAAGGTACGAAATACATGTTCAGCAAATTTTGAGGCATCCCCATATGGAAAGAAATTGGCATAGATTTTCTTGAACTCATCGACAGTTAAGTGACCAGTGGGGCAATCTTTAAGGAAGCCACGGTACCACTCCTGCAACTCATGGTCTGTGAATTCTGTGTTTTCCCGCAAATCATTCAGAACCTCTGGACGCAGTTTGCTGTTCTGTTTCCCCATGGTGATAACGCACTCCTACACCTGGACCCCACTGCTGGATCACTCTTGTGTCTGGGGGTCTCACACCCGCCCTAAAAATGATAACAATATGCATAATAAATAATCAGCAATTTCAACATTTTCAGACATTTTCCTTTTTGATATTTCCATTACACACTCTGTTTTTCTCAGGTGAGGATTTGACCAGATAGAGAAAGATATTACATGTACTGAGATGAGAGAAATTAGTCTAGTATCCATGGATACCATTTAATGGCCTATTATGGTGAAAATGTATTGATTTCTCGTTGCTGGTGTGGTGAGGGTGGGGAGCTAATGGCCATCTGTGAGATGCTTACAAAAGGTCATGACTGGCAGTAGATAACCTAAGAATCTGCCAAGACGGTGTGAGTTACAAGCCAGATACTACAAAGGAGATTACACTCCTGACTTTAGGAATAACTGTTGCAGTGGAGTGTTACAGCAGTAAATTACAGTAATGCATTCATAGCCAGAACAATTTCTATGAATATGCATGTGTGTGTATGTGTGTGTGTTTTACACCTTCTGCATTCTCCACACTCTCTACATCTCCATCCTAAATTCTACACATACTTTTAGATGGCTTTAACACACGATGAGCCATTTTCTCCAAAGTTAAGGGTGTGTAAAATTAAATTCTCTGATAAATTCTCTATCTAATGCTTCTTTGATCTTTTAGCATCAGTAAGAATGTGCTATATGCCACATTAGAGAGCTGCTGACTGTTGAACAGCTGTGATCTGAACCTACCAGCTTTTTTCTATAGTCTAACATGCAGCTCCAAATCTCCAGCTGTGAAAGCAATCAATATGATCTGCGTGATTTTTATGTACACTTCAATTTAAGTTTGTTCACGTTTTCTAGAAAGTGGGATTAAAATGCTCAAATAACATGCCTATATAAAAACACTTTATTTTAGTCTATATAGGTGAAGTGACTGGGCAAGACTAAATGTAATGGTAGGCTATACCATACGCTTCCCACTTAAACCTACAACAGCTTAATGCTAAAGATGCTTAAAAAAGAAATGGCAGGGTGTCACCACTTGTGTCTAAAACTTACTTTTTTGCCCATTTTTCAATCTTGATGCACAGCCAATCTTTGGAGCAACCAGCATTTTTTCTATTTTTTTTTATTTCACATTGTGCATATTTGCTATCTTAACTTGAAACGGAAATGTCTGTAACAGTTAAAATGTGCCTTTATACACTTCATTATATTTGGTGAGTTTGCCTTTGTATCTTATGCTTAAAGATGGGAGGTTTTGCACAGACTCGTATTTTTCAGTGTCCGCCTCTTCAGTAGGAAGTTGTTTCTCTCAGTCTGATCCTATGATCTGAGTCACCGGTCACTGCTGCTCCGCTCCTTGCAGACATAACCATGGGCGTAGTTGTGATTTACTCACTCCTACTTTCCTTCAAATGCTTGCCAAGCCACTATAAAACGCACAACTTTCCAGTCTGCAGAACGAAATGCAGTGGCATGGAAAAAGATACGCTGCATGCAAGAAGACTAGTCGTACAGGCTCTTCTTTTAGTTCAAATAACAAGTGTTTTGTATCCAAAGATATCAAAAACAAAATCTTTGTCAACCTGAGTGAGGAAAGTCAAAAAGAATTCTTTGTTAAATGTAGAATTTGCTTAATTTGTGTATGATAATCACAAATGATAATCACAAAAAGAGAAAGCCTACTTTTGGGAAAATGCTGTGCATAGTGAAAGTTTTATACTGGCAGGGTTTATTGAGCAGCAAATAACAAGTTGGAATTCAGACCAAACTGACCACCATTAATGATTTGACTTTCTCACCATATCAGGGTCTGTTCCTTGCTTGTTCATGCATGTTTCTGAAATTAATATTCTGAACCCATTCTCATTTACTCAAAATATAACGAATAAATATTTACAATATTAAAACACAATCTTCCAGAAAACATTATGCCATTAGCAGAGGTGTTACAATGATCCAGCATACATTGGGATGGTAATCAGGTGTTGAATGTAAATTGTGTGGAGCTGTTTATTGAAGATTGTTTCTCTCCAAGCCATAACTGCTCGCCACCTCAACTTCACCCATGCTGTTCTGACTAAACCAGAATGTTCTTTTGTACTTAGCCACAAGTTTGCACCGTCGTGCGACACCAAATTCCCAGCAGGACTTCTGCACAAAAATCAAGACTGAGAAACATAAACAAAGCTCAGCACTGTCTTCTCACTATTATAATTAGTATATATTTAATATGTATTTCTTAGCTCTTTATATGATATAATAGAGTTCCTCGCAGTACACTTTAACATGTGTGGGTTTGTTGACATTAGCTGTCTTGGTACAATTCTCCTGGTGGTTGTAGAGTAGTAGGGAGTCAACTCTGGTCCATCATGCATAAATAATCGAACCCATTAACCTCTTTGTGTTTGTGTAAGCCTCGTTAACTCCCTGTGCTTGAAAGCTGGGTAACCGAAATCTATCCTGACTGGTGTTCACAAATCTGATGACTTTCTCCTGCTTCACTGGAGCAGAAGCTGAGCCTAAACTAACACCTTGTGTGTTAAATCATCAGATACGTCCGGGTAGGTTTCTCTCTCTCTCTCTCTCTCTCTCTCTCTCTCTCTCTCTCTCTCTCAACTTCTTTTCATCAAAAGGTCAATGCTTTCTTACTAACTGAAACACTTAATGTCTGGTTGTATGCCACCAGATCAAACTCAGATCACACACGGGCATGATATGATGTCTGTCTCTTACTCCCAAGTGGGCTAAATAGAAAAATAAAAACCTCACTCCAGCTGTAGTATGTATAAATCCTGATCTGACAAAAATGACAACTAATATCTCCAGTAATGTTTGAATGGTTTGTAATTCATGCCCATTCTTCAATAGCACTTCTGTCACACAGACCTGAAATCGGTTGTGACTCAATCAGTGACATTTACACGAGACATTTTCCTTTCACACTTACTAAATCACTTAGAATGGTCTTTATATCACATCTATTATCTCCATGTACCTGATATTTAAAAGATAAACACAGGTGGGTCACATTTACTGTCACAGATCACTACTGTAAACTGTTGATGGATGTAAATAAACACAAAATAAAATATGCTCTGCAAAACAACTATTCAGCAAGAAGTTTGCCTTTGTGTGAATAACAAACAATTGGAAAGCAGGTGGTCGAATTAAAACGTGTCGAATCCCAGCTTATTTTGTATTATCCAGTATGGACTTAAACTTACCTTCAAGTAGCCTAAAGACTAAGGTCTCTTCCGGTTGGAGAAGTGTTTCCTTGGTAACGGAGAAAAATATGAGTTTGCTTATAGATACACGACTTTTAAAGTATATTTCCAAGTGTTTCCATTGTCGTACAGCTTGTAGAATACATTATTTCATAGCACGGCAGTTTTTTTTTTTACCGTTTACCCTGAATAAAACAGGCTCCATCGTTTATTAAGCTAACATTTGAAACCTTCTCATCATTTCTGCTACTGGGAGATCCGATACCCTGGACCTGCCTGCTCTGGACGAGACCACAACTGTTTGTAGGGGGGACACTTTAAGACGGTTGATTATTCTTGCCTATTTTACTTTCGTAAAATCATCTTTTTTCGACTAAAGGATTTCATTATACTTTTTATAGTGGAATACTAAAACATGTTCCCACAATCAAAGTCTTCAAAGCAAGTCTTCAACAGCGTTTTTTGAGATAACATCCTATGATCTTATGTGGTTTAGTCCAAATACGCTCCGCGTCGGAAAAGGCAGCTGTGGCAACAACGCACTATGGAAAAAGAACCTTTCTGACTCAACGGCAAGAAAAAAGGCGTTTTTATCGTAATAATACACTGTCCTTAAACAAGTAAAATGAGATGAAGACGGTGTCTTAGTATTAAATAGACGTAGTAACAGTTTAATAGTGTATCGGATGTTGATATTAGAACAAAAAGCTCTAGATAAAGTTTCTAAATAAATTAAACAAATTAATTCAAAACCTTGGTGTGAACAAACAGTTTGGTAGATTATCAGAGAGAGAGAGAGAGAGAGAGAGAGAGAGTGCGTGTGTGAGAGAGACAGACAGACAGAGTGAGAGAGAGAGAGAGAGAGAGAGAGCAAGTGAGGGAGAGACAGACAGAGAGAGAGTGTGTGTGTGAGAGAGATAGACAGACAGAGGGAGCGAGAGAGAGTGTGTGAGAGAGAGACACACACACACACACACACACAGAGAGAGCAAGTGAGAGGGAGAGAGAGACTGACAGAGAGAGAGAGAGTGAGAGAGAGACTGACAAAGAGAGAGACAGTGAGAGAGAGAGATAAAATATATCCTTAGAACACATTGTTAAATGACCCCAGGCACTTACACTGAAACTTTACAGCATTTCTATATATGAAAGAAATTAATTCAAAACTTTGGTTTGAAAACAAACAGTTGCTTGGTTGATCATCAGAGAGACAGACAGACAGTGAGAGAGAGAGAGACAAAGACAGACAGACAGTGAGAGAGAGACACAGACAGACAGACAGTGAGAGAGAGAGACAGACAGACAGACAGAGAGAGAGAAAGTGGAACAGAGACAGACAGACAATGAGAGAGCGAGACAGACAGAGAGAGTGGTTATAAGCATATAAAATATATCCTCCAGAACACATTGTTAAATGATCCCAGACATTTACACTGAAACTTTACAGCAATGGAAATTTTGACATAGACTAATAACACCAGAGACATATAGTTCATGACAGCCCATAGAAGGCAATGTATACATTGTATGTAATTCAGCACAGTGACACAGGACACACACAACACTTTTGGTGGTCCTCTGATTTGGGTCATGCCAAGTTCACGTTTACCATGATAATTTATGCTTTATTGGATTTTCTGCCCTTTTGTTTTATAAAGATTTGTTGGGTTTATTTCCCACTTCTACAAATTTTGTACAATCCCTCATGACATTTGGATCACAGCACTGAGAATATCCCAAACAAAACTTGTTTATATCCTTGGCAACAAGTACTGATAGTTGCAGTGGCTTCTTGTATTTATCGGTTGCTAAAGGGTGGGGCCAAAATGTATATGGCCCCTTAATTGTCACTTGAAGCTATATTTATTGTCACTACTACTATTATTTCAAGTGGCAACAGAAGTTATAAGTGGTTTAGGAGTAGCAATAGTGGCAGAGAGAAAAAAAAAAGATATCCAAACCCTCAATAACAGATAATACATGTAAGTTATGCTCCTGTTATATAAAACAGAAGTTATGACAGTTATAAAAGCTTGTCTTTAGAGCCTAATCCTAAGATTTTAATCCTAATTTAGCAAAATGAAAAAGCGTTGTTTATTCCATTTTTATATTACTTTAATTAAAAACTGTTCATGGAGAAAATGCATATGGGGTAAACAAATCTTTAAGTGACATTTGGGTTAACTGAGGTGTGAGATTGGATTTGAAAAAGCTAGGTCATGTGAAAATCTAACATATTACATACTGGGACTAGGGCCCTTGTTATTCCGATCTGGTTTATATATTGACCAGTCATGAAACCTCCACTAGGGGGCGTATTTTTCTCAGGTGCTGGATTTGTTAGAGCACACTGAAGCAACAGGTCACATGCAGTAAACTAAACACCACTGTGATAGAGGATAACAGGTAAGACACACACGCAAAAAGACATATAACATGCTATTCTGTGTTACACAATTAACTCTTATCCACTCTTACACAATGCTGTATCCCAGCCATATTTGCTAGTTTATACAGTGAGCCAAGAACAAGATCAAACCCTGGAGCCTGGAACTTCGAAGCAGTTTTAGCCATGCATCAGTGTCGCTGTTGTGTATTATACACAAGTGATTTCCAACACATTGACATTCACCCTCCTCTCCTGCTCATGCAAGTGAATCAAGTTATCTATTAGCATGTGTATTTTATTGCAAGGTTTGTTTGTCTACGGTAATATTGAAGGTTAAGAAGAATAGGTTAAAATGCAAAAACAAATACATTTCTATCAGTTACATAAGCACATTGTATATCTCAACTGTGTCTGAGAAAACTCAACCCCCTAAAAATACACATAAAGAGAACAGACAGGTTAAGCTGATGGTGATCTGTCTATGTTATGGTATTGATCTCCTTTTTTTATTCTGGAAATATTCAACAATTAATAATAATAATAATAATAATAATAATAATAATAATAATAATAATAATAATAATAATAATAATAATAATAATAATAATAATAATACATATTATTAAGATGTCTATATTAAGAAAGTACTATTTAAAAACTACCAATTGATTTTATAAACTGTATTTAATGAATAGAAAACTAAGTAAATCAAGCAAGGATGTCATCAGAAGGTTCAGCAGTTTGTCATTATTGATTTTGTTTTCAGAATTTGTTTTCAAAACCAAATTTACTGGGTCAGCATTGCCAATCAGATTACAAAGCCAGTCTCTTTGCTACCTCCAATAAGGAACAAGGGCAAAGTTTAGAAATATTTGTTTATGGGTTGAGTCCATTTTAAATCAAGGTTATTATTCTAAGTTAATAACTTGGGTAAAAATATAAAATTGTTGCTTAATAAGAGAGAGGGAGAGAGGGAGAGAGAGAGAGAGAGAGAGAGAGAGAGAGAGAGAGAGAGAGAGAGAGAGAGAGGGGTTAGACAAATGTTAGAAAGAAAGATTATATGAAGCAGTATAGCCATACATAAATATGTTGAGATATGATTCATGACATTATATAAAAAAAGCAAACACTACATAGACACGTCTGTTTTATTTTTCAAAGATAGAGAAAGAAGCGTGAAATAATTCATTTAAATAATTTGTTCATTGTGTTCATATGAGTATAGTCTGAAAAATAAATGTGCATTTCATGATGAACTCAACTGTTCTAAACAATAACACTCTGATTGCAGAGTACAGTTTGTACCATGTACCCGAGCAATTTAGTTAGCTGTCTGACTAACACAAGCTTATTTCATGATAATAATAATAATTTAGATGACAGTTAAGTGATTAGTGTGGAACTATGACCACTGCTCTCTCTTCCATATCTTTATGATGTTCAGCATACATGCAAAGCCCGGACTTATGCTACTCACACACACACACACACACACACACACACACACACACACACACACACACACACACACACACACACACACACACACACACACACACACACACACACACACACACAGTGTTTATAGTCCACTTTCATGTATAATAAAATCATACATGACCAATATGAGTCCTTTTATAATTGTTTTTAGAATTATTAAAACACATCCCTAGTTGTTAGGTCATATGTACCTGCTTGCATGTACCATGTAAGTGGTTGATAGTTTGGCTACAAATATAACTTATCGTTTAATTATTGTATTTTATTACACCACATTTATTACACCACATCTCATTTTTATTATTAAAATATTTTTGAAAACAAATTTAAATGCATGATAATGCAGAATCTGTTTCCGATTGTTAATTTACAGCCTTTATACATACTTTACAGTACTACAGCAATTTTTCAGGTTATTGTCCATTTCTTTAGGGCTTTTCTGGATAAATTAAAGCAGCACTGGATCCATATACTGACAACACATAAAAAAATTTAAATGTACTGTACATAATAAGGAATTTGAATAGGTTGGTTATATTACAGAAGTAGCTCTAAAGTATTTTAAGCTCTAAAGGTTTAAAGTTTTAAGGTATTCATATTTATTCTTATGCTTTTAAGCTTCACTGAAGAATACAAATCATCATTAGTAATCCAGAGCCAAAGCAATGTTGCAGACAAAAAAGGAAAAACTGACCAACTGCTAGCTGTCTAGTGGTGTCATTCAGTCTCTTCAATATTCAGAGTGTCAAATAAAATACATATACAGGGGAAAGTAAACTATTTGATTCTTTATGTATATAGCTTGTAAATTAAACTATAACTGATCAGGGATTTATCACAACAGAAACTAGGACAAGCCCAAATATTTAGCCCATAGTTTAAACAAGGCTATCTGAGGGGGAGGAGGAGGAGGAGGCGGCACTACAATTATTTATAATGGTACTCTGAATATCTGTGCTTTTAATTCTATCTAATTTATACCAGTCACCAGGCCTCTACTCTAAATTTTGAATTTTGAATTTACAAAATCTTGTAAAATATTTCTTCTAGTGGGACTTCCTTCAGCTTACACATCCTTCAGCTCTACTGGACTGAGAGCTGAAGACTTTGCCATATGCCATTCAGTGTGGTCACTGCTTGAGATTTTACCAGTGAAGTTGTGGAAATGGGACAGGACCAAGTCAACTAGCACTCATGTTCACATATCACATGAACTACTGTAACAATAAGCCTAAGAAATGGACTAAAACTGTAATGTTTAAATCAATTTAAAAACTGTAAAGATATTAAACAAAATAAGTTTTCACCAAGTCTTCTTGGGAGTAAAACAAGACAAACTGTTCTTATACAATACGAGATTTGCTTTTCTTTCTTAATGGCTATTCAGCAGCTTGTCTTTTGCTTTAGATGTTACAGTCCTGATTTGAAATGGATGAGCTCATCAGTGCTGGTACAAAGGTTGAGTCCAACTCAGCTGTAAGGGCCAACGTCCATCTATAATATATTTGTGTAGACTGTTTGTCTTGTAATGTAATATATTCTTATACTAGTGTAAGCCCAGAAGGTGTGTGCTTATTGGTTATCAGCTATATGTTCTTTATCCATCCTACTTATTATTATTTTAACTTAGTCTTTAGAAAAAAAATTTAAGTTCAAATAGCAAACCAAACCAAACCAAACAATCTAACAAAAAAATATAGCAAGACATGGAACTCAAATTTAAACTGAGTTTTATTGTGTTCACTGTTCACAGGTAGGACTCCCACTTTGTAGGCAATAAAATAAACTATATTTAAGGTATTCTATAACATGGCATGTAACCAAGTATAATAATGTCTTTTGGCTTGTTACCTTTGACTATATATTGTAAAATACACATATGGCTTTGTGTAGGTCAGGCTAAACCACTGATGACATAAAAATGTACTGTGTCTCTTGTTTGTTTTCATATCTGGTTTGAAACCATTATCTGTTTAATCTGAATAAGTTATTTATGTCCTTAAGATACTCTAATCCCTCACAGGTACTCACACCATCTCACAGATTCATGAGGTGTCATTCACACCAAGGGGTGAATCATAGAGGCATCATTCCATTTACCAGCATGCTTTTAAACAGAGACCAGAAAATATTCAGAAACATTAATCAGACCTGAAGCTCGAAGCCAGGACTCAAGCCATAACTGTTATTATTATTATTATTATTATTATTATTATTATTATTATTATTATTATTATTATTATTATTATTATTATTATTATTTATGCTCTGGTGAAGGAAGCTACTTAAACAATATATTGTGATTCATAAATGACTTTGCTCGGTAAAACTAGTTAACTCAGGAATCCCAAGATAAGTCAGGGATAATTAATGGATATTAAACATTACGATATTACATAAGTGAGAAATGTTGAGCAATAGGACTTTGAATCAAATGTCAAAGTAGTAAATCAGACATAATGGGTTAATGACAGGTCATTTGTTCAACTCTGTTTGGTGCTTGGGTTTTCTAAAATGGATAGAGTGTAGGAAATATTGTAGTAGTGCAAATATATCATTCATTATTATAACAACCATAATATATATATATGTGTTAATGCGTGAACCTTAATGTATTATGTGTGTGTTTCGTTTACAGAGATTCATGCGAAATGAAAGCATTTTAATTCAGTTACTATCCATGTGCCTTTATCTAAGTTTTGATATTGTGGTGGACTTTTACACACACTCATGATAAGACTAAGGTCTGTACTGTGAGGGCATGTGAACATGTAGTGATTAATAAGTCTCCCGTACTGTTGTCTATGAACCCGAGGGTCATGTTTCATACAAATAGGATTTCACTGTTTTTTTGCTAACAAAATATTACAGCACCTTAGGAAAACAATATGGCATTAATTTTGTTATTATAATATACAAATATTTTAAAGCGGTCCTGGTTACTCAGACCTTATTCACATAAATAAAGTATGCTTAAACTGATTGGCACTGAATTCTTGTTATATAAATGCTTTTAGTTAAATCAATTTCTCACTGTGTCTAATTTTGGCTTAATAAACCACCTTTTTTTCCATCTTCTCACACACCAACACCTATATGCCTATACACAACATGCCGTTATACTGTTATACTGAATATGTGCTAAAACAGTGTGGACAGGAATTTCAAGTCATATTCAGGCCAGACAGAGCAAATGTTTTTATTGGGTAATGCCTCCGGATAAGCAGTAGAAGATGGATGGATGCATGGATGGATGGATGGATGGATGGATGGGTAATGCCTTTTGTGCAAATAATTAAAAAAATAAAGTTTTTTAAATTCAATGATCAATGACCCTCACGTGACTATGCATTGATCACTTTGTGAACCTTGTCCAACAACAGCAGTGATTAAAGGAAATGAGTGGTAGCTTGCCTATCAGTAAGCAATGGACAGAACATACCATCTGGAATACAGGCCCAGAAGAGAAATTTTCTCCCTTTTTACTGAACTGACAGGTTTTTAAATTGTCAACGAAAGGCTGTTTTGAAATATATTATAATTTTTTTTATCCAACATTCACCCAACACTTTATTAGGAACATCTGTACACCTACTAATGCATGCAATTATCTTATTTGTTATTCGTGTGGCAGCAGTAACGTGCATGCAGATACAGGGCAGCAGCCACATCACCCATAAGAAATTGCAAAACATGTGAACTCAATGATTTTGTTTGTGTCATGATCGTTAATGCCAGATAAACCTGTTTGATTATTTCTATAACTGCTGATCTCCTGGGATTTTAACACACAACGGCCCTAGATTTTACTAAGAGTGATGTAATAACGGAAAAACATCCTGTGGACCGGAACCATTTGTCGATGAGAGACTCAATGGAGAATGGCCAGACTGGTTCAATCTGTACAACTGCGGTGAGAAGAAAAACATCACGACACATAAAACCTTGATGTGGATGTACTACAGTGGCAGAAGACTGAAGATTGAGGTTGCACTTCTGTCAAAAGCTGCAGTGGGCACCAGCTCACCAAAAAACTGGAAAGCTGAATTTGGCATTAACAGCATAAATCTATGGACCCGACCTGCCTTGTGCTAACAGTCCGGGCTGGTGGATGTGGTGTAATGGTGTGGGCAGGGAATGTTTTCTTGGTATACATTGGGCTGATTTATACAATAAATTTGCCTGAATGCTATAGTCTATTTGAGTATCTTAACATACAATAAAGGTGTTCTTGTGAATTCTGATTTGAAGAAAAATCAGGAGATCAGAAGTAATAATGCCGTGGTACTAATGAAGTATGATGGTCAATGACGTAGATAAAAAGCAGTTCAGTCTAATGTATATGCTATTCGAATTATTTAACATAAGCTAGACAACAAACTGCAATCCATCAGTTGGCCAACATTATGCTAGATCATTCAATGAAACTAGTCTCCTTTGTCCTGCCATAGAAGTGGATGGTCTGAACTTTGGAGCAGGGCTGAACTACTTGTTCCTCCAATGTCACCTCCCATTCCAACTGGGGTATAAAAGGCTGAGAATAACACACAAATTAGTCCATCCGGCGTACTCGACTGCCATTGCAAGGCAAGAGTTTATTGAACCCATCATGGGGGATAATAAGCTCTTTGTTTTGCTGCTTTTATATGCCATTGTCGTTACTGGTAAGTATTAGGATTTTTTTCCCTGCTGGAAGAATCTTTTTATGAGAAATCATAAATATTTTATGTGAAGGTGTGTAAAATACTGAAGGAGACTTTTGAAGGCAACAAAATTTTTTTCTGAAATGCTTTTTAATTTTTGCTTGTAGATGCTCAAGATGATGGAGCAGTGTGCCTTTGTAAGTACCTTGTATCATTGCCAACAGAAGAATACTGTATATGATTTTACATGAGCAGTAAAGAAATATTAATTATAAATATTAAATATTTCATTTTTTTATTCAAAATTACAATGAAAAATGCAGGGAATTATGGAACAAGGGAAAATGTACCCTATTTGCATGTTTTACTTTCCTTTGGCATAAAAGCTCTGTGAAACAGGTGCAATTAAATGTTGCTTATCTCCCCCTAGTGGCTAAAAGGTACAAGAGCTTTCACAAGTATGAGTACCTTTATGAATCTGAGTCTCTGAACACATTGAATGGAGCTATCAATGGACCCAAAATCAGCTGCAAGGTACAAAGAACCTCAATAATCGGACCAGATTTATTCAAAATCTTCTCTGGAAACAATGGTTTCAGACTCTTCTAATGCATTACAGGTTGAGATTGAGGTTCCTGGTACATGTCACTTCAATGTGCACACCACGGATTGCACACTGAGTGAAGTCATCAGTGTCGATGCAGATGGAAACCCAATCTTTGGATCTACTGCTGGTGCTGACACTTTCAACACTCAAATGGAGAAGTATGTTAGAATAAATATGTACAGTTTTTTTTTTATTGTAAAGCTTAGTTGTAAACCTAAAATGTTTTTCATTTATCGCATTATCATGTATAACACCCTTCTTTATGTCTCGTAAAATCATCACACAGTGAAAGCAAAAATTTTAATTTTATTTCATTATGAATTATTCATTAAGATGCAAAAACCTTTATATCTGCTTTCTTTCTCAGGAATCCATTAAAGGTCATTGTAGAAGGTGAGAATGACATCAAGCTTTTCCCTGAGGATGGTGAGCTAATCAACATCCTAAATGTCAAGAGAGGTATCATCTCTGCCCTGGCTGTGCCTGTGCTGCAAGAGGAAAAGAATAAGCAAATGGTCAGTTCGGAAATAAAATATATATAAATGCTTACGGCTTCTTGCTGGAAAAAAAACAACATATATAAACCTTCCACGATTTTAAATTTGTTCCCAAACCAGCCTACCATCTATGGTCTGTGTGAGACTGATTACACCGTAAACACCAGGGAAGATATTGCCACTGATGTGACCCTTAACAGGGACTTGTCCAGATGTGACCAGTTCAGGCCAATCAAGGACCACACCAGCCCCCTGGCTATAATTAAAGGCATGGTAAGTTTATTGTGAGCTCCCTAAAAGACATTTTTTGTAAGTGTCTTGGAGGAGAATTACTGAAAATATGTGATTAAAACTTCATTATGGCAGTGAGTTATGGTCAGAGTCTCTTTTTTAAAGACCTTCCTCTTTGTCTCCTATAGCATTATCCACTTTCCCAGCTGATCCGCAGCAAACAGACTTGCAGCTACAAATTTGACAATACTCAGAAACACATGACCTCTGGGGTTTGCACTGAGGACCACCTTCTTGTACCCTTTTCTCACGAGTGAGTAATGTAAACTATAGCTTAACTAAAGTTGCTCTGAATTGTAAGAATTGTAATCACTGTTACACCATTTAATCTCAATAATCATCACCAGGGAGAAGTATGGGGTTGCCAGTGTGGGCAAACAGACACTGTCTCTGTTGGGAGTGACTGAGTACAACGAAAGAGTGTTTGATCACAGTAAGTTCTATCAGTACGAACACCGAGTATTTGTTAAGTAAAAATAATAGATGTGCTGACTTTAGACTTTGATCTTTATTAGACGAGGCCAACATGAAGACACTGCACCTTGATGAAAGTGTTGATATGAGCCCGAGTCAAGATAAAAATGCCATCCTTGCTGTTCTGAGGGAGCTCTCTGGCCTTTCCCACACCACTGATGGACAAAAGAGAGCTCACCTCGCTTACAAGCTTGTAGCTGTAATGCGAAAGATGAATGCTGATACACTGTCTGACGCTTTGCCAGAGGCTCTGGATATCTCTCCATCCCTGACCTACCAGGTTCTGTTCCAGTGTGGCACCCCAGAGTGCAGTGGTGCCTTGATGCAAGTCCTCAGGACCTTCAAAAGCTCATCCACTGAAATTGATGCTGCAGTCTATGCTATGGGAATGGTACCCAACCCCTCTCGTGTGCTTGTTAAAGAAATGCTGGAGATGGCCAAGTTTAAGCCAAGCAAACTAATTTACTATGCTACAAGCAATGCTGTCAGAAGGTGGAGCATTAAAACACTGATAAATCATCATTATTATCACCTTGAATACACCACTGATTTATTATTTAAATATTACTTTTTTCATGTTATACTACCAGGCTCTATAAGGCTGAGGGAAGAGTCACCCCTGAAATCCAGGCGGTGGCAGATTATGCCCTTGAAAATATTGGTGACTGCACAGGTGACCAGGAACACATCTATTTGACTCTAAGAGTAGGTTCACTTGATTTTCATTCAGTCTCTGTCTGAAACCCTTGATATTCCTGTGGAGAAATTAAATCAATTTCCTTAATACGATCTTGCAAAGGTTATTGGAAACATGGCTGAAGCTGTAGGTGCTGCCAGTCCTGCCCTGAAGTCAGCTGTGATTCAGTGTATTAACCAAGCAGCTGCCTCCACCGAGGTTCAGCAAGCAGCCATCCAGGTCTTCAGACTGACTGCAATCCCCCAAGAGGTATGCATTCTCATACTAGCTGAAAAGCAAAACTCATTTCAGCTTGATTCCCTCTGATCAGTCTAACACTACTGTATTATTTTTACAGGGCAGAACAGTGCTAAAGCAGGTTCTACTGGAAGAAACAGCTCCTGTGCAGAAACGTATTGCTGCTTACCTCATTCTCATGAAGGATCCCCAGCCCAGTGAACTTGCACTGTTGGTTGCAGCTCTGCCCAGTGAAGGAAATCTGCAGGTCAAGAGCTTTGTAATATCTCATCTTACCAACATTCTGAGCTCAACAGCAGCAGCGACCAAAGAGTGAGTAAAATAATTTAAAGAAAGCCTATTTTTGCTCAAATGGACACTGAGAACAATTACAGTATTAGAGATATTAATGAATAATTATTGCATTATTCCAGAATTAAATCTGGAAAGTCTGGATTAGTTTAGGAATATTAAAAATTAATATTTTTTTTTGTTAGACTGAGGCAGAAAATTCTTGACACTCTTCAAGGCAATGAGGTTGGAAATCCCATGGATGCCACTAAGTTTTCTCGGAACTACAAAATTGGCTCTCTGGAGGGAAATATGATTTTTGACAAAGAAAATGAACTGCCAACAGAAGTCATGCTTGAAATGACCCTGAATGCTTTCGGATATGACATTGACATGGTCGAGGTACAGAGAAATTACAATTAAGTAGCTTAAACCCTAGCTGCATCATATGTAGCTTCTTTATTTTTTACTATTTGTTCTCACTTTCAGTTTGGTATGGAGGGCAAGGGACTAGAGCCAATTGTTGAGGCCTTGTTTGGTCCAAATGGTTTCTTTCCTGATACTGTGATGAAGACTGTTTACTATGCAACTGATAAGATGCCTTCCCAAGTTAATGAGATCCTCAAGAACATGATCCCAGCCTTGAATGAAAGAAAAAAGAGACAGGTATGTCAGCTATAATTAACATGGTTTGGTGTTTTGGGATCTGGATTGAATCCTGAAGACTGAGTCATTTTAATTCCCCCACACCTTTTCCTCTATCTCCTTCTTCTACTTTATATATGCTGATGTACTGTATTATGGATGTTTTCATTGTTAGTATATAATTTTTTAGGTACCAAAAAATATTATCAGAGAAATCAGTAAAAATGTTGACAAGCTAATCAAGAACCTGAAGTCCCAAGATGCCCCTGAAGCCATGCTCTATCTAAGGTTGCTGGGTGCTGAGCTTGGCTATCTTAAAACCAATGATTTGGAGGAAATGGCCTCCAGTGTGACAAAAGTGGCTGAAAATCTCTTGAAGATGTTCCCTAAAGATGTGAGTACTGTTTTCAGACCATGATTTCGTAAATGGGTGAAGTAACTAGAGAACATAAATACAAAATAATGTGAATATAGAAAATGCAGTTATTTAAGAAGAAAGGTAATAGTTTCCATAAAAACAGCAATTGAATTACTAAATGACCGCAAATCACAAAAATAATCGTCATGTAACTCACATTTTGTATATAGAGATATCCAATGAATTTTATCTACCAAGCTTTTTTACACTGCATCACCTGTGAACCTGTGAGGTGTTTAATGGTTTATCGCAGTAGCTAGGGGATACACAGCAAGATCAGGTCAAATATAAACACTAGAAGATCACTGTATCCATTAAATGATATCGTTTTCTTTATTGACATATATATTTATGTAACAGACTGAAAAATGACTGAAAAAAAAAACAAGTACTCTTTTTCTTGTGATCTAGTGTGTCAAGAGCTTGTTCTCAAGTACAGACAATGAGCTTTTCCTTCATTACATCTTCATGGACAATGAGTTCTACCTGCCTACTGGTCCTGGTCTTCCACTGAGGGTGGCTTTGTCTGGTACCTTTGCATCTGGTGTTAAAGGAGGACTCAGAATTAGTCCAGATATGGTATCTATTACATTTTGTGAGGCATATAAGTAATGTTTTATCAAGGTTGTAACATTTAGTAAGAGTTTTGCCATTTATATTTTATAATCCACAGAGTGAGATTGAATTCATGCCATCTGCTGGTGTTGAGTTTGTTACTGAAATTGGGGCTCACTTCCCAGACTATGTTCACTCTGGCCTGGAGATGCACACCAACATCTACCATGAGAGTGGTATGAGAGCTAAAGTTGCAATGACTCGCAAACAGATCAAGCTCACCATCCCTATTCCTAAAAACCCAGTGAAGGTTCTCAGTGTGAGGTAAACCTTTCTTTATAACACTTAGCTCTCCACCGGAACTTCTATGAAGCTCTTTGGTGGCAATGTCTATTTAATGTAATTTGAAATTAATCATAAGCAAAAAGATAAAACATAAACAGTGGGGTAATTATAGTATTATAAGTACAATATAATATATATACAGAATTATATTATTATATTATTCATGAAGTATTTTGTCTTGTTTTGCAATCTATACAGCAACTCTATGGTGTCTGTCACTGGTGATAAAGCAACAACCATTCCTGCTATGACGGACCTAATTGATGTGAACAAATGCACACCTTTCTTCCCTGGTGTGAAATATTGCAGTGCCCTTCAGTACTCAGATGCTATGTTCAATGATGCCTCCCCATACTTCCCACTTTCTGGTGACAGCAAGTAAGCAACTCGCTTGCTCTCTCACTCTCCCATTTTCTCTTTCTCACTCTCTCTGCCTGTATTTAGATTTGCTATTGAGCCTCTCGAAGTGTCTATGTGAATCCTGAACTAGTTCTGCCTGTATTTAGATTTGCTATTGAGCTGCACCCCACAGCTGATGTCTCTGAGTACACGGCCACTATTAATTATGATTATGAGGACAACACTGACAAAGTCACATTTGATATAAAAGCTGAAGGTATGATACATGAACAACATATATTTAAAGATGCATGAAATCTTAAAAACAAATCAACAACAAAAAAAACCTAATTCTCTAAAAAAAAAACAACAACAATGAATGTTTACCTCCTCTAATCACAGGTACAGCCTTTGAGGCCACCTCCAAGTTCATGTTCAACAGAAAGGAATATACTGTTTCTGCCGAACTCCAAATCCCTGATTTTGACATTGAGGCTGGAATTCGAATTGGCACTGCTGACCCAAGCACTAAGGTCAAAGGCACACATTCCATCCAGATTGACCTCATCAACAAGAACATCCCTATGGCATCTCTGACTGGCCTGGCAAAGTATGTATTTAAACAACTGTATTTGTGTAAGCAACATACTGTATATTTCGTCATGCTTAAGACATATTTACATGGGGGAACACTTACATCATCACAAACTAATATTCTGTCTTCTAGGATTGAAGCGATGAAAGATGCAATGTTGCAGGTTCAATTGCTTGTCCCAGATCTTGAGGTTGACGGAAAACTAACTGCCAGTCTGAAGCGTGATGAGGAATTAGAAGTTGAGCTTAAAAGTGACTTTAAATTAACTGGCACATACTTTGTGCAGAAACTCATCCTAAAATATGGTAAATTGCCACAAACAATCAATCGTTTAATATAGTATATATTATTATATATTGAATTTCCACTGTGGAACCAGGTTATGTTCTGATTATATGTGTATGTGTGTATAGAAGAATATAGTGTTATGTTTGTTATGTTTTAGACAACGAGAAAATTGAAGCTCAGATTAAGTCAGATGTCAACTATAAAACAGAGAACATTGAATTCGAACTTCTAATGTTCAAGGCGTACATCAATGACCTGTTGGATCAGACTTTTGGACAGACAAGGACAAAGGTCTGTGATATTTTAGCCTCGTCAATTGAGGTAAGATAAAAAAAAAAGCATTGCTTCTCCTTAATAACCATAGAGTTGTGAAACATTATTTTGTGAGGTTTGTGTGGTACACTTTGATAATTAGTAAACTACTTATAAGAAAACGATTTGGTTAAAACAGTCAATTTGTGCTGCCATTATTCAATACTCATACAGAGCATATGATTTTTTTTAATCCAAGCACCAGTTTAAATGACAAGCTTTTATCAGAATTTGAAGAAAGGGAACAGGGCCTTTATTAAATAACTAAAGCTCATGGATTCATAGATTATGGGTTCAGGCATCAAATTAGAGTTAATAAAATTGTTCCCCAGTTTGTCAGGTGTCTCCCATTTACATTTTATTTCTTAAAAATATTCTCCAATGTGATAGAACAGTAATCACATTTAATGTGAAAAGGTGAGCCAACTTGTTGAAAGCTCATAAGTTTTAACTCATTGTGTTTGTGAAGTGTCAATTATGTGTTAAGGGGATTTTATTTATAAATCTTGAATTAAGTAAATTCATAAATTGAGGAAATAATTTCTGTGTAAAATATAAATTGTACAGCCCAGTCAGATACTGTTATTTTGCAGGCCACAAATTCCTATATTGAAGCTTCAAATATCCCATATGTGGAAAACCTAAGGGTTCCTTCACTACATGAACTTGAGATGCCTAAGATGCTGTTTTTAAATACGTGAGTGAACCCCATTTTAAACTTTGTCCTACAAAACTAACAAATATCTATAGTAAATAAATTTAAAAGAAATAATTAGTATTACATGCTTATATTTCTGAGGGCTTATTGTACTAGTAACATGGGTTTTCTTTTAACAGTGAGGCAGATGCAAAGTACCACTTTGGGAAACATTACTACACCATCACCCTGCCAATGCCTCTTGGTGGCAAATCATCCAAGGATCTAAACTTCCCTCCTGCTCTTACCACACCAAATTTGGATGTGCCTCAACTTGGCCTAAATATTGCCTCTGTTAAAGTCCCTATGCCTGAAGTTTTTGTTCCTAAGACCATTACTTTGTCTCTACCCACCCTTGGAAAGGCAGAACTGGCTGGGAAGCTACACAGCAACCTCTACGATCTGGAGGCAACTCTGTCTGCTGGCAAAGATTCTGATGAAAATCAAGGCTACTCTGCTAAAGTTGGTGTAACTGGTTCTGGCCCTGTGGATCTCCTCTCCGTTAGAATTGAAGGTAGGTACCACTATATAGTTGTTATTTTCTAGATAGCAGTATGAGTTATGTGTTATTTAATGACCTGGAAACATTTATAATAAAAACAGAACATAACTAATAAAGAAATATGGCTTTTGCACAGGATCAGCGTTTATTACTGGAATGATGACTGATACTCTAAGGGCAGAGATGAATACTGCTTTCAATCACAAGCTCATTGATGCTAGATTCAACATTTCTGAAGAAATACAACTGATGGAGAAAATCAGCATAACATCAAGCAGCAAACTGGACGTCAACAGCCCCTTCAATGTAAAGTTTTCTCTGGAACATGCAGGACAAATTGGACTCAATATAGAAGAGATCTTTGGAGATAACCACTTAAAAGGATCCTTTGTGACTGGTCCTATTGTCGGTGATGTCACCCTCACACAGTCAGTTGCTCTCTTCCCATTTAAGCCAGAGGCAAGAATTGATTCAACAATAGAAGTTAGTTCAACTCCTTTCCAGGCACAGAACAAAATTGTAGCAAGCTTTGTTAATGGAGAGCTATCAGTTGTATCAAACTCAGCTGCATTTGAGGATATGCTAACACACAATGCTGAATTTACTCTCGTGAGATCAAAGTGTGCCATTAAATCAGATACTAAGGCATCGGCTCTGGGGCTGAATATCCATAATGTTGCTGAAGCAAACATTGGTGTTGAAGAAATCAGCGTTAGGATTGAAACAACCAGCAGTCATTCTGAAGACCATATTAACTCCCTCATGGTTGCAGCTCTGAATAGTAATGGTCTGGTTGTTAACAGTGATGCTTCTGCGAAGCTAGATAAGCACACAGCTACTCACAAAGCCAGTGTGACTCTGGACAAAAATGGCCTAACAACCAGTGGCACCACCTCAGTGAACAGCCTGTTTACTCTTCAGAATACTTTCAGTGGCATCCTTCATTCTTCTAAATTTTCTCTAACAGCTGAGACAAAAGGAACATTTAAAAGCATGTCTATTGATAATATCAACTCCATATCTGTATCAATGCCTTTTGTAGCTTTATCTTCTAAGTCTCGAGTTGGTGTTGCCCCAGATATATGGTACATATATGATATGTCATTACAGGCAGAACCATACACTGTAACTGCTAGTGTGAAAAGTCATTCGAAGATTGCCTCAGAGGGAGAGCTGAAAAACACCTGTGAAATTAAGCTTGCAGATCTGACTGGAAATGCTAAATGCAGTACCACTGGAAAACTCTTGGGAGCTCACATGAACCATGACATTGAAATGGAGATTGTTGGACTTGGTGTAAGAATAAACAATGATGCCCGCTTTACATCCCAACTTGGTCAATTTTCCACTAATCTTCAGGCCACTGCTGCTCCATTCACATTAAATGTGCATGCTATTGCTAATGGTGATGGAGAATTGCATCTTTTTGGAAAACATAGTGCCCAGATATACAATAAATTCCTTCTCAAAGCAGAGCCACTTGCTCTTGCCCATTCCCATGAATGTAGGCTCTCAACTACACATGAGTTGTACAATGAAGTCATTTTCGAGGCCAACTTCGATAAGAAGGTTGACACCCAACTGACATTTTTGGAGCAATCAGCAAAAATAATCGTAAAATCTAATATAAACAACAATGTATTCAAGCAAGAATTTAGTGCCTATAACAACCATGAGAGGATTGGACTGGAAGTGTCTGGAGGAGCCACATTTAGAGAAAGCCAAGATGTCTCTATCTCAGCTTTAATCCAGTATGATAAGAACACAGAGAATCATGTTATTAACTTGCCGATTCTGGAAAGTCTGCCTGCAATCCTGGAGAACCTCAAAATCACATCTGTGACTCTTGTTGAGGCATTACAGGATTACATAAAAAGAGAGGAGTTTATTGTCAAGATTCAGAACCTTCTACAGCACTTGACTGATACCATAACTGAGTTTAATCTTGAAGAAAAGGTTGAGCATTTTAAAAGGAGCCTGGTTAGTTTTCTGGAGCATTGTCCAATTTCTACAGTGGACCTTGAGGCTGCTGTGCATGATCTGGAGTTTGGAACATTCATGGGTCTGGCTGTGGTAACCAGTCGTGTCCATGAAATAAAGGAACAGATTTTAAGTGGTGCCTTGTCTAGCACAGTTATGGAGAAGATAACTTTACTCAATAAAGAATATGACATCAAGGGTATGATCCTTGTTGTTATAGAAGCCGTTGAAAATGTGATTAAACAGATTGATATGACTAAACTGAAGGACAGCAGCATTCCTGTATTCTATGATGCTGAAAAACTAAATGACATTAAATTGCATCTACAACAGTATCTGACAGACCTGAAGTCTGTGATCACAGATTTTGATAAGGATCACTTTGTGGACCAAATGCAAAACATCATTAAAACAACTGAAATGTACACAGAGAATCTAATTGCCAAATTTCCCATAGAAGATATAATCAAGATTGTTGATACGCTAAAGGAGATAATCAACCAACTGGACATCTTTGGCAAGTATAAAGTTATCTACAACAACTTTAGAGAAGTTGTCATGAAATATGAGCTTCACAAAAGGACTGAAGAATTTTTGGACAAGGTTCTGGAACTCATCAAACAGTTCAAAATTGATAAAACAATTAACGAAATTGTAAAAACTCTTAAATCAATTCAGATTCCTTTCCCACAAATGCTGCATGATGCCTTCACCTACCTGAAGTCAACTGACATAAAGCAGATTATTGATGATTTGAACAGATTAATTGAGGCTTGGGTTCATTCAGTGAAGTCGTTTGAATACAATACATTTGTAGATGAGGCTAATCAAAAACTTAGTGAGCTTACAGCGGATCTTAACAAAATCATTCTGTCACTTGAGCTTCCCCAGAAACTTGAGGCAACCAGAGAATTCATTAACTATGCCCTGTCATCTATGTCTGCTTTCTTTGAACAGCTAGGATCATCCACTGTCTCAGATGTCATAAAAATAGTGACAAATCTCATTGACACTCTCGTCCTGAATGACATTAAAACAATTGCGAAGAATTTCAAGCAGAACATTATTAATCTGGACATCAGAGGAGAATTGCTCCAGGCTTTGCAGCAAGTGAGTGAAATCTATAGCAAGGTTTTGTCTGCCCTCACTAATACATTTAATTACTATGTTGACTTGGTCACAAATGTCCTTGGTGATCAGCAAATTGTCACTGAGCTGAAGCAAATCATTGACAATGTTGTCAAGGCCCTACAGACCTCTGAAGTTGAGATACCCTCCTTCACTGTCCCATTGACTGACCTGGTCCTTCCGTCAAGGAAATTCAGTTTGCAGCAACTCCAGAAGGCCGAGCTACCAGTACAGTTTAACCTTCCAGAATTCACTATTCTGGGATCCTACACTGTCCCAGCGATCACAATCACATATGATGATATCAAGCAATTACTCCTAGAACTGGCTGACTTCATAATCAACGTTAATACTGAGACAATATTTAATAATGTTTACATTGAAAAACTCACAGTAAACTTCCCTGACCTCTCTACTATCACACTGCCAGTGGTTACTTTACCACATATTTCCTTGCCTGCCATTCCTAAATTAAATAGTAAGCACATTCTTGACATTCCACTTCGGATTCCTGAAATCAAGCTGCCAAAAATCCCAAATTCACTGATTTTGCCTGCACTTGGAAAGCTCCATGGCAAGATCAGGGTCAATAGCCCCATTTACACCCTAAGCACCATTGTTGAATTAAAAAATTCCACAGACACTGAACAAAAGCAGCAGTTTACTGCACTTATTAATTCTGTAGGAGAATCCTCAATTTTTAACATTCTAGAATATAATCTAGATGCCACTTTGCATTTTGCTCTACCAAAAATGCGCCGTTTGATTATTTCAGATACTTTAAAGTTAATACATAGTGCCCTTACTGTTGAACATAAGGGCTCAGTAGCATTATATGGCCTCTCTGCCCAGGCCACGGCCCAAACAAATGTGAGGGTAACAACCATGCCCTACACAGCAGATATCAATAACAATGCATTCTTTGCAGTGGAAGGTGGAATGTCAGCATCTTTTGAAACAATCTACAAGCACCAAGTGAACATGCCCCTCTTATCACTGACCAGTGAGGCTTCCCTGACCCAGTCAGCACTTGTTTCGCAGAAGGGTGCCACCATTCAACTGAGAGCTGGAAATTTAGGCCAGGGCACATTTTCTCTTTCTGGCTACTCTGATGTGGGAACCCACAAAAGTGACCTGGTCTGCAATATTGCTCCAACAAGTATTAAATTGACCTTTACTGGTGACACAAGGCTTACGGGAACTGTAAGTGGAACTCTAATGAATGCTGTTAACATCATGGTCCATCCTTTTGAAATCGCTGTCGATATCAAGAACAAGGGCAATGGCAAAGTTAGTCTTCAAGAGTCACTTTCCACCAAATTTGACATTCAGAATGATTATACCTTAATTTTCAACCGCTTGAAACAGCATATAACCAATGCAGCACTTTTGCGCCTCGCCCAGAACAAATACAGCTATAACTTCACACTTGACAACAACAATGCTGAAACAGGGATTTATGCTGCCATGAATGGTGAGACTGATCTGGAGTTTCTAACTGTTCCTTTTAGCATTCCAGAAACTGTTATACCTGTCATTGATGTAACAATCACAGGTATCAGTGATGTCAACTTGCATGACATTATTGGCCTTAAGTACCTTTCAACCAAGCCAGCCTTTGATGTAAATGCAAAAATTGTCTACCAAAAGAACCAGCTTCAACAAATCATCAATCTTGGTTTCATCAATCTTGGTGTTCCTGCTGTAGGCAACTTAATATCTGAGATGTCTTTCAAGTCTTCTGTTTTCAACCTTATTACAAATGCTGGATTATATGGAGATAATGACCTTGTCATTCGCATTGGTGCTATTTCTACCTCTGTGTTTGAAGAACTGAATGCCAAACTTGAGGGTACAAGCAGTCTCACCCTAAAGAGAGGTCTGAAACTGGCTAATGCTTTATCTCTGAAGTATCCTTACTTTGAAGGAAGTCACGACAGCACCTTCACAGTAAACACAGAACATTTGGAAGCTGCAGTAGCAATGACTACAGTCGCAAACCTGAATCTGCCTGTCCTTAGCATCGAAGTTAACCACAAGCTCCTTGCAGACACCAAAACCCATCCAAATGCAGCATCTACACTAACAATCAAAGAAAAATGTGACCTTCCTATTATCAAGGCTGTTGGCAGTGGTGAAGCTGAACACATTTTGAAGGTAGATGCAACTGCTTCTTATATTTCTGTGGAGTCCACCACAAAAGGGATGATTGATGGATCTTTCCTGGAAACTGGCATTGTTAAGGGAGCTTTGGATAATGAGGCAACCTTGCACATGTCTGTTGAACTAGTACGTTCCAAATCGAAGACTACTGGTAATGTAAATGTTAATTATCAAGATCTCAAGCTAGAGTTTGATGTCAATGCAAACTCTGACATGGGGTCAACACTTAATCGTCTGTACACTGTCATGGATATTGTTTCTAATAATGAAGTTAACATTGCCCCCTTCAACACCAAGGGTAAGCATGTTGCCAAAGCCACTCTTGACTTGGCTCCAGTGAGATCCCTTGTCGCCAATGTAGAATTTGACATGTCTCAGCCAACCTCTTTTTGTGATTTTACCATCTATGAGAAGACAGCTGTTGACTTGACTCTCTTCAAGCAGAAGATTTCCTATATTACAAAAATGGCATCTCCACTATATACCACAAATATTGTGGTTGAGATGGAAGGTGCTGCCCCAATCTTCAAAGTCGTTTTCAAGTCCTCAGCCAAATCTCCAGTTGTACTCCTGGATTATGATCTTGACAGTGAGTATTTACTATCTATTAACGATAACAATGCACCTTCAATTTCAAAGTATTTCCAAAATAAAAGTATTTCCTGTTCCTTTTTGAGAAGAGGAAGCAAGGTTTTCTAAAAATATTTGAAAGGTGAAAGAAATTTTAGTAATAAATCTATAATTTGTGATTTGATCTACAATAGGTTATCTCAGTACTATTGTGGAAAATAAAGTCCTGAATGCAAGAGCTAAGGCTTTCCTTGAACATAATGATTTCACCATAGACTTCAACAGTATTTTAACACCAAGGTAAAGTATTGTTTAACTGCATTTTTGATAGGTACACAATAAGTAATATATTTATTTATAAGGAATTTTACCATATATTATTATCAATTGTATTTCAGTGATCCCAGCCATACCATGAATATTGACATCACCAGCCCAACTTTTACTGATGCAAGCCTTCGTTATGCTGCTCAGAAAGAAGGAGTGACTGCCTCAATTTCCTCACCATCGGTTGGCTTTCTTGGTTTTGAGCTTCAGGGCAAGCTTCCAGCTCAGCTGACTTCACGCATCTATAGCCATTATGCAGTTAGTACCTTTTTAAAGTCTCCCTACAGTTTATTTCATAATGTGTGTTTTATTATTATTAATTGTTGATTTCTTTTTTACAGTCTGCACCTGAAAATGACATTGACATCCTGAAAGTAAATATTGCTGCAGATGGAGATAAAAAAATACATTTCCATGCTGACTTGAATGTGCAAACTCCCAAAGAGATGATCCTGGGGCTGTATAGGAGATTGCATGCCATCTCTTCTGCTATTTCCAATTTTGCTGAAAAATATGGCATTACTGGTACCTTCAACACTCTGAAGACAGCTCTTATCAATGCTCTAAATGATGCCTACACTAATTCATACAATCATGCTCCTGATCTCAGCCAGCTTTCTATTTTATTTAGAAATGTTATTGTTCAGTACCATAAGGTCATTCAGCAATTACTTAATGCTGCCGTCACCTTCCTGAGGGAGACCCAGATTAAGCTGCTGGGTATGGAGGAGACTACACTGTCTGAGATCTGTCATAAAATCAGAAGCAGCATTGCTGCAGTGTTTGAAAAAGTTATTAATGCAATCATTGACAACCTAAAACCTCACCTCTCTACTGTTAAGACCTTCAGGATAGTTCTGCCCAATGGAAATTACTTAACTAAAGATGAGATCTTTAGTAATATGGAAAATGCCCTGACCTACAGTGTGGATATGATAAAACAGCTAGAGTGCCTTGATGGGATTCTTAAGAGGCTGGGTCAAGCCCTCCAAGAGGCTGTTGATATGGCCCAGCTTTCTATTGACATGATCCAATCTGATTTTCTTGATAATGTTGCTGCAGAAATCAACACATTCTACACTAAAGAGATTCAATTAGTTAGGGACTATTTGATTACGATCATTAACAATTTGAACATTGATAGATTGACTGACTTTGTTGGTGTGTGCATGGAATTGGTCTTAGTCATTCTGGACGATATAAAACGTATTGTTTCTACAGTGATTTCAATGGATTTTCACAATGGAAGTCTAAAAACGGACATTTCTTTTCCCTTCTATCAGTAAACAGTCAGAACTGAATAAACTTTTGAAACCTATGAAATACTACCAACTGCTATAGAGACTGAATTAAATCCAGCATGTATTTCTAGCAGCGAGAACTCTAATACACACATTATTATTATTCTTTTGTGTTATTATTTTTATGCAAACAAGAAATTCTAACAAATAAACCAAAAGCAATAAAACTATGCAATGTCCTGTTTTTTTTTTTTTTGTGGATGTGTTACAGTTACCGTAATGTGAACAACATACATATCATGTAAAATACTCAAAAATGTTTTTGAGAAGATAACAAAAATAAATAACAATTATGGAACTATATATATATATTTAGTTCGGTCGGGCAACGGACCCTGCAGTTATGAAGTGATGTCTGTTCCGTTGACTGTTCCGTTGTTCCATTGAACAAAAACTAAAACTAGAGCATAGACTTCTCTGAATTTTTCTGCACAACACCCATTACCTCTGACAGGATTTTTACAGCCACAGAACATATATTGCACAAAAATTGCACACAATTGTACACATCTGCACTACTTGCATCATATATTTTTCACTTTGCTACTGTTTAGGTCATTCTATTTCTATTTTTTCTAATAATTCTACTGTTTTGACACAGACAGCATATAGCATTTCACTACATGTTGTAATGTGTATGTTGTTGTTAGGCTGTGAAGGTGACAGATAAAATTTGAATGTTGAAAATAATTCCCTTTGGCTAATACATATATATAATAAATGACCTTTGCATTCATTCTTAAAAAGACCTTTAGCCCCAGAGAATAAAGAAATCTCTAAATGATTCTAATTATTAATCATAATAATAATTGGATTAGTAATTGGATTTTTACTGACATCTTATTTTACTGGTTGATAGCACTATGTAGCAGTTGTGGTTAAAAAGTAAGTATTCAATAAAATTTTACTTGCTTAATTCAATTTTATACAGTTTAAATGATATATTTTTTTTAATTAAGTCATCAGGAAACGCTATAGTTATTAATTATGAAGTACACTATTGATGTATGTTTTATAAGATCCTCTACATAAAATAGGACATTAACAGTTTTATCAAGTGCCTAACTGCAAGTTTCAGTGGATGAGGAATGGTATCATTAAAGTTAGATCAGAGAAAAAGAGCAAGAAAAAAGCCCAACACTTCTGCTATCTTACCAGCAGTTGGCCAACATGAAAATAGTCCATTTTATGAAACTAGTCTCCTTTGTCCTGCAACATAGACGGACAGTCTGAACTTTGGATCAGGGCTGAAACATCGTCTACTTTTCTGCAGTATAAAAGATCAGTAAAGACAGGCACAGGCTAAATGTACCCAATTACTATTGCAAAGAAGATCTTTATTTAACCCATTATGG